>NW_018408742.1:811680-880649 GCF_002113885.1 Mizuhopecten yessoensis | reverse complement strand
TATTGATAAATATAAAACTTATTGATAGATATAAAACTTATTGATAAATATAAAACTTATTGATAAATATAAAACTTTTTGATAAATATAAAACTTATTGATAAATATAAAACTTAGAGAAGTTAGACGTTTCATAGAAAATTTAAATAGTAATGTTGAATCAAGTTTCTCTAAATGTTCGTCAGTATCTCACCCCACTGCGCTTAGTATTGTGGTTTTGAAAGTGCATTAGTTGACCCTGCATTTTTTTCCGTTTTTACCTAGAACAGTAGATTAAAAGGTGGTGTAATATTGAACAGTACAAAGAAGGTGGTCAGCAGTTTATTACTTGACTGGGTTGCAAAGTTTCAAACACAGTTTGCTATGGTAAAAGCATGGTTCATTGGTGGTGTAAGAACCAACTTTTGTAATATACACATATTTTGAAATTTAATCCATAAAATGAAGGGACTTACACACCTCCCATTCTCTTTCAACTGTAGTTTAAACAAAATTTGAATTTGCGCCATTTTGCAAGTGAAAGTATAAGCCAATCGGGAACCGTCGGTATTTTCTCATTTACGGAAATTGACGACGGTTCCCGATTGAGCATAAGCAACACACGTAAGATCAATCTTTCATTTACAATGCCCACCCTTTAGAATTTCAGAGTGCGCAAATTCAACTTAGGATGTAGCCTTCAAATACTGAAACATGTAGGTAAAATTAACTTTTATTAATTTAAAGGGTAACGCCATGGACTTGCATCTGCAATACACAGAATATTGATAGTACATGTTTTGATAATTAGCACATACATATAAGCATGGTATTAAGGACAACGTATTGTTTGACTTGAGATAAAATAGGCATGCTACATGCTGTATGCTGAAACGTTAAGACAGAAATGTGAACAAACGGTTTACAAAATTTAATGATGTAATAATGTTATTTCAATAGTATTTAACGTTCAGAAAAAATAGTAGGTTAATGATGAGCATTTCTTTATGGCATTGAAAATTTATTTTGCAGATAATGCGTTGAAGGTTTTTCGTCCTGTCATACCCGCTATGACAAGCCTAGAGTTATTACTGTGTATCTTGCTTCAAGGATTCTTTTTTATTTGCATTCAATAAGTATCTAACACACAAAGTAACGCGTACGTTTTGCTGTATTAAAATTTTATAATAATTTATCAATAATGTGTATAAAACAACCTCTATACTTTTTTTTCAGTTTTGGCGGTGTTTATATCTACAATGGTGATGAAACTTATATGAAAACGGACTGCTGCTATGGACAGGATGAAAGAAAAGAAAGTTTGTTCCAGGTAACGTGTGACGATTTTGTTTTAAAACAGCATTAACCTGTTGTTGTGACATAAAAAAACCCACTAAACTACAGGAAAACGATTCTGTCATTTAAGAAATTAGTCTTTTCTTCGATTAATGAAGGAGTATCAATAACAGAACCCCAGTCTGCAGTTATTCTTGATAGATGAGAGATAAATTTTCAAACAAAGGTATGACCAATATCCTGATAGATTATTCAAAAGCCTTTAAAATAATATTTATAGTGTTTGTCTACCTCAAAATCATTATTTACATAATCTATAAAAGATGGGACATAGTATCAACCTCCATTTAGCCGTAATCTTACCAACCAGACTGTACACAATATCTGCCTTCATTTTACCGTAATCTTACCGACCAGACTGTCTACAATATATGACTTTATTAAACCGTAATCTTTATAACCAGCCTGTCCAGTATCCGTCTTCAAACTTACCAACCACTGTCCACAATATCTCCCTTCATTTTACCGTTTTCTCACTAACCAGCTGTAAACAGTATCCGTCTTCATTTTACCGTTATCCTACCAACCAGAGTGTCCACAATGATCTTACAAACCACTGTCCATAAAATCCGCCTTCATTTTACCGTTATCTTACCAACCGGACTGTTTAAATAATACGGCTTCATTTTACCATTAACTTAACAATCAGTTTTCCACAATATCCGCCTTCCTCTTACCGTAGTTTTACCAACCAGACTGTCCACACTATCCGCCTTCATTTTACCGTAATCTTACAAACCACTGTCCATAATATCCGCATTCATTTTAGGACTCACACAACTAAATCATTTACTATATCTTATTACCAAATATTTTAGCTAATAACTTTAATATTTGAAGTTCAAAACTAGTGACAACTGTCTAGATTCATAAATACATACATTGCAAAGGCTACAAAATGACTTTTTTGGTAGGTTTAGTGGCATATTGGAGTGTCACAACGCCAAGACGTTGACAACCGGAAGTTTACAAGCAAAACCGGTGACCCAAAACAGAAACGCCCCCAGACATTTTGCCCCTGTGCAAATCCGCACAGACATGAAAATATATCAAAAGTATATATTTTTCAAAAGTTAAATACCTGAACATTTCATTTATCTAAAAATCTGTCATCAGTTCCTTATTAAACTCCTTCAGTGGCCCAGTAATTAGCCGGAACTTATTTCAGATAGGAACTACAAACGTATGAAACACTTGCTGATTGGCTGATTTAGTTGTGTGAGTCCTTAAATTACAATAATGTTTCTAACTAGATTATCCATAAAATCCGCCTTCATTTTACTGTTATCTTATTAACAAGACTATCCACAGTATCCAACTTCATTTTACCGAAATCTTACCAACACGACTGTCTAAATAATCCGCCTTCATTTTACCGTTATCTTACCAACAAGCTGTCCACAACATCCGCCTTCCTTTTACCGTAGTTTTACCAACCAGACTGTCCACAATATCCGCCTTCATTTAATCATAATCTTACCAACCATCCTGTTCACAGTATCCGCCTTCATTTTACCGTAATCTTACCAACCAGACCGTCGAAAGAAACCGACTTAATTTTACCATTATCTTACTAACAAGACTGTCCACAGTATCCACCTTCATTTTACCGTTATCTTACCAACCAACTGTCCACAATATCCGTTTTCATTTTACCATAATCTTACAAGACCAGACTGTCCACAATATCCGCCTTCATTTAATCATAATCTTACCAACCATCATGTTTACAGTATCCGCCTTCATTTTACCGTAATATTCCTTAATATCCGCTTTTATTTTACCGTAAACTTACAAACCAGCTGTCCACAATATCCAATTTTATTTTACCGTAAACTTACCAACCAGACCGGTCTGTCTTAATAATCCGACTGAATTTTACAATTATCTTACCAACCAGCTGTCCACAATATCCGTTTTCATTTTACCATAATCTTACAATTCAGACTGTCCACAATATCCGCCTTCATTTAATCATAATCTTACCAACAATCCTGTTCACAGTATCCGCCTTCATTTTACCGTAATCTTACCAACCAGCCTGTCTACAGTGTCCGTCTTCATTTAACCGTAATCTTACCAACCATTGTCAATAACATCCGCCTTCATTTCACCATAATTTTACAAACCACCGTCCACAATATCCTCCTTCATTTAACCATAATCTAACCAACCAACCTGTCTATAATAACCGCCATCATTTTACCGTAATCTTACCAACCAGGTTGTCTAAAGTATCCGCCTTTATTTTACCGTATTCTCGCCAATCAGCTGTCTACAGTATCCTCCTTCATTTTACCATAATCTAACCAGCCAGCCTGTCTACAATATCCGCCTTCATTTTACCATAATCTTACCAACCAGACTGTCCACAATATCCGCCTTCATTTTACCTAAATCTTACCAACCAGCCTGTCCACAATATCCGCTTTCGTTTTATCATAATCATACCAACCAGACTGTCCGCAATATCCGCCATCATTTTATCCTTATCTTACCAACCAGACTGTCTACAATATCCGCCATCATTTTATCCTAATCTTACCAACCAGACTGTCCGCAATATCCGCCATCATTTTATCCTTATCTTACCAACCAGACTGTCTTCAATATCCGCCATCATTTTATCCTAATCTTACCAACCAGACTGTCCGCAATATCCGCCATCATTTTATCCTTATCTTACCAACCAGCCTGACTACTGTATCCGCCCGTTACACATAGTGTATCAGTATCATGGTAGCCGGAGGTGATAGATGACCCATCATAAGTGGTAACATTTACATGTGATGTTTTCATTTGTTCTTGCAATAAAAGCTACAGCGCAAAAAAGATTTACCATAGACTTTCAAACAAATTATAGGCAGTCATAGTAAAAACATTTTGCGACTTTTTTTTAACATCAAAGATCAACTTTAATCTTGAAGCAACTTCATATGATAGCATTTTTCTGATAATGTTTAATTGTGAGATGTTCATGCATGTTGTTTAATATTTAACCTTTTTGGCCTTAAAAGTAGATCAGGATAACCGATTTGAGCAAATGTTATAGCCATCCATCCAACCCGATACTGGAAGCTAAATATATAGTTCACCTCTGTTATTTTGAAAAGTGTCGATGTTATTGAAAAGGGGTAACCATTTGGAGAGTTCTTTGCCCAGTAAGCTATAATACAAACAATTTGGGCTTCTATCCCTCATAGGTCTTTTGAAAATGTTTCTTATTTTTTTAACCTCTTTGACCTATATAACATGGGCAGTTACTCAAATTAGTCTGAAAACAATATAGTCTATCATTCAAGAAAGCCAAAGACGTCACAGCTTCATGCTAGTTATAAAGCGAAAAATCATTGAAGATGTACATACGCTATGGCCGCGCACCAGCTGAGCTGAAAACAAACAGCGACGATTATGCCATTTAATAAATTTCTCGATTAAATGTAGGGTTTGGTTGTTTATCTTATTTTTTTCATCAAAATGGAATTATATTTGTCATGCAAGGTAAAATACACTATAAAATGGTCGCAAATCGTTGAAAATATTCATCGTAGAAAGTTGAATTCATTGGTCGGTTAAGCTGCATCGATGCTCTTCAGAATCGTGTTGTGATTGGCTTGATTCTGTGTCTTAGGGAGGACACACTGTCTCACAGTTTATAACGCATGCGCAGACAGCTTGTTCACCCTGAGAGTAGTGCCATAATATTTCTTGACGGTTTCAGACTATCATCTCCATTTCTGATCGGATCCTTTTTTGAATGTGGAACAATCATTGACAAGCAGAATGTCGACGATGCAAAGATATACTGTACTTGATCTACAACTAGGAGCATGACAGATTACATAAACACTTCTCAGACACATCAATATGAGTTCACGGATATAGTAACATGTCTTTCATAATCAGCTGTCGAGGTTTCATTCACTCGTAGTCACTGCATGACGTCATCAGATGTTTGTGTGACGTCATTCAAGGGAGGACACACTGTCTCATGTTTACTGATACACATGGAGACGAGGGTGCACTCCCCTGAATTTCGCCAAAAAAGTAAGTCCACGTGCATGCGTTCAGGTAGACGCGTCGTGGCCCAGGTGTGTAATAGTATACAACTTCCGGTGTGTATCTCATCTGAAAGCAAAACAGACTTACACAACATATGAAATGCATAATACTGTGCAAGAATTTCTATAGCGACGGTTGTTCATGTGAAAAGCAAACAATAAGGCACAATGCGGATACGTACATACCTTTGTATATATTAGCTACAGTCCACAGCCAATACAGCTATCGGGCATGCGTGACGGGAATATCAACATAATATGGCGGCCATATTCACCCATGTCGAAGAGAGGTTTGGCAATACGATACACGAGAAGTTAAAGAAAAACGCAAAGGTGAATCAGATTAGGTATGCATTGTTTGGGTAAAGAAATGCAACACACATAATAAAATGATGATGACGTGATCACATGCAAATTACTCGATTCATCTGTTTACCGTAGGTTATCAACTTTCAATAACATTAACAGATTCTTGTATATAATTGTACGGTTCCATCCCTCAAATAAAGTATATAAAGAGAAATAAATATGACCAAGCATAACAAGCGTGACTCACCGTCACAATATAAAACTACAAACTCTAAATTTCAGTCATCTTTATAACATATCATAAAACCAGGTAAACATTTAACAATAGGTATGTAGATTTGCTTAAATAGCTTTTATTACAAGTATAATTTTTCCACACAAAAAAACAATCAAGGAATTGCTGTAATCCAGTTGAAGTCATTCTAATTTATTCAAATTTGCATAACTGCTCAATTAACACGAGTCACTCGTGTTGAGTGACTTACATCGTCCATATGCCCTTGAATGTTTCAGAAGCTGACATATCATTGCAAGGGATGCTCGGCATACCTTCATAAGGAAGTTCAACACGTGTGAAACCCTATTATACCACAACGGGGTATTGGACCTACTTATTTGACAAGACAGAACTCGATCTCTGTTCTAAAAATATCTGCAAAAAAATGTTATCCTGATTAACTAGTAAATAGACATTAACTATCCGATTTAATGGAATTCTCTACGTTTAAAACCGACACCACAAGTTTTAAAAAAATGTTCGTATGAAAATGCATTTTTGAATTTTCCTTTCGAATTTTTCCTACTCGTAAAAATGTTCACAACTTGTCAGTCACCCATAGAGTGATCCCGAGACAGAGCGTCTCTATCTCAGGGCCACACTGCGGTAACACTAACTAACGTTAGAGCTGCCGTATTTTCAGTCACAAAGGTCACAGAAAAAGAGACAAATATATTTTGACTTTTCCACTCCATCACAAAACAAAACCAAGTCATTCTAGATAGCGTATCAAACGCCCAGGCCGTAATGCTTCACAGATGTGCACGGTGTAATTTGACAAGGATTGAGAAAGAGGAGACGTATGACGTTATCTATGCTTTAGACCACTGCGGGTCTTCTAAGCCCTGTATTATAATTACATGTGACGTCAAATCGAGTCCCACACTGGGCTTCTCTCACGTCTGTAAGCTGAAAAACCGGACTGTTACTTCAATTTTTATGATAATAATAATAAAAAATCTATTTTGGTTCATAGTATTTTCAGTGACTTCTATTTGAAACTCAATACAATCAGCTTTAACGACATAATCTAACATTTAAAATAATCTAAGTACAAAACGTAAGTAAAATTCTTTTTATTCAGTCCCCATGTAGCTATTTTTAAAGAAATTATCTATAAATAACAATAATGACGAGGTAATTCCAATTTTCATTGCGGAATTAATGTATTTGCCACTTCGAAATTGTTGAAGAATCGTTGTTAGGGCTAACAAGCAAAATAGGACGGGGCTATCTCTCGTTAATTGGTGGAGGGTACCAAGTGTGATGTGATCATCTTACCGGAGAGAGAAAAAATGACAATAGACAAAGTTTTTTTTAAGAGTGTGTAAAGCTGATACGACTTTGAACACAGAAAGTCTTGTTTCTAGATGAATCTGACAAAAATAAACAAAAGAAATGTATTTATACGACCTTATCTTACTAGGCCAGAGACAGACTAACACATGGATCGCTGTTTACCTCCAGTGAGCACTCGAGTGAAGAACGAATACATTTCTCAAGTGGGCGTGTCCGAGTGGGCGTGTCCGTTTGACAGATTAGGTTGGACTGCCGTACGAACACAGGATGACAAATGTTACGCGGTATTGCCGTTGGACGTTCTGAGTGTGGTGCGTGGTCAGCGTCAGACATTTATCTTTGATGTCAAACTCTGTGAAGTATTATTCAGGTAAAATATAGGTAAAATACATAAAGTACAGGTAAATACACATACCTTAACAGGTACATCATCCTTCGACGCCATTCAATCTGAAGCGATGTTGCTCCACTTTCACAATCGTTCCCAAATTTGAGATGAGAACAGGCTACTATACCTATATATAGAACATAATAAAAACTAGTACTCAATTTAACATTTGCTATTCCATATACAGATATTCAAAGTTTATTTCCAAAAAAGACAAGGATGCTCATTTTGACCTTAGCTGGGTTTTTTGCAGAAATAAACTAATAGCTGCTTCTAAAATACATGAATGCTTATTTTGACCTCCAGAGCTGTTCTTTGGTTAAAATAATCTAACAATTGTTTCAAAAAGACATAGGTGTCTGTTTTGACCGTAGCAGTCATCTGATTGTGACTAGAAGACAATGATGCCCATTTTCACATATGTTTTTTCATATGAATATACTACTTGCAAGTTTCTTAAAGGCATGAGTATCAAGTTTGGCTATTCATCTTCCATACAAAATAATAAGAAAGAAACAGATGCTCACTACATCCTTATCTTTTCTATATGCAAATACCTTTTTTTCATTCTCAGGATACCAATATGTTATTTCATAATTCTTAAATACTGTAAACAATAAGACAAGGATGCCCACTTTTACCACAACTGTTCCATGTAAAAATCTAAATATCATATCAACTGTATAACTGTATCGACTGTAGCTACCACAAACATTTTTAACGATAGTCAAGTTGGTTAGAATAATTAATAAGTCTTCAAAGTTGTACTTACCTGCAGCTAACATATGCCATATTCAATAAGAATCTAGAACATATGATCCGACCGACCTTCAATCGATCAATACTTATGATTCACAACACTCGCGAGTTAGTATCGTGTAACACACTGCGACAGGTGTACCTTTACATACTGAGTAAGTCTTCACCTCGAGGGCAGACTCTAACGAAGTGTATCTTACTTGCCATAAATTCTGTATATTCACCACAATTTTACATTTATAAACCATAAGCTCCTTACATCGTCTCTCTAATTCAATTCGACCGTATTTGAATCCGATGTCTTAGAACGTCATCAAAATCGATGCTGTATCTTTCCTCAAAATTAATCTAATTTTTTTAAATCCATTTATATAAATTATGACTTAAAGTGTGTAATTTATGTTAGGGCTGAAAAAGTTCATATGGAATGCATCTTACCTTGCTGTTTCTCATTATTAACCCACAGAGGTCATGTATGTCGCTAAACCTACACACAATCATATTCGTATATCCAAGTTTGGCATTGCGAAGAAAACACTAATTCACAATAAAAGTGTTCATATTTTCTTTTCTATGTTCACACCTACTGTGCGACTTCTCGAGCGTTTTTGCTTCAAAATATCACCAGAAAATCCAGTGTAGTATTTTCATCTTTATACCCAGAAGGGAAATGAAAGTATTTGTCAACACTCCCTACATAGCTATACCAGATGTCATTTACGCTGACCCAGAAACGTAATCATATGATTAAGACCGACATGAGTTATTTGGCAAGGGTCGACATTGCCACCGAAATACATGAGTTGTAATTAGAAAAATATGAATAAATAATTATATCTTGGAATAATGTTGTCATATGAGTTACAAAACATTATTCAGCAAAACAGAAGCGATCATTTTGTATACAATGGTAAACAGCAAGCATGCATATATTTCAATAGAAAGGCTATAAAAACCTAAATAGCCAACATTTAAATAAAACGTATGGTGTTTTCTACATTAACGTACCTTACAGGTGAGAATGATTCCACATGTGTATTGACCGCCAGGTAGGTATGGTATGACCAAGCGTTACCCGTTTGACCACCTTCAGTAATCAGTACCTCTGAGGGCATTCCTAGCAATGATGCAACTTTCGTTTTCTAATAACTTCGTATACAAACAGCTCGCGGATACCCCATAACACCTTAAGTAATAGATGGCCACCAAAACGTCTTCAAAATAGCATCATTATATTCCAATGTTTGAACGTCCCTAACAGAAGATCAAAATGTCTATGCTTAGATAACTCGGCCATATGACCAAGGTTTGAAATGCTTTCAATTTCATTGACCTATATGTTTGGATCCAATAGGTTACCGAACCGGAAGGGTCAACATTCCCACGGACAATGGAAAGCACATACAGACGTATTAATGTACCTATCTTCACAGGAATCTTGTCCTACGTACAATACAAACATTGGTCATGGTCAAACTTAAATGACCACAGCTGATCATGACCAAGTGTGGTCAGTTTGATTCGATCAGACAATTATGAAATTGCGTAAAATTTACAACGAGACGAGTTGAATTGTGAAATTATGTGAACGGAAAGAGGTTTGGAAAAAACATAATTATTATATTCAATTATTAAGAATGTTAAGGACATTTCGATCAATGCCAAATTTAAAATTAACTTTCATGGTCAAGAACATTTTCACTTTTTCAAAGTTGGATGACGAATGAAATCACAACTTCACTTACATTTTACTTTTATCCTACATAAACACCAGTGGTCAAGTTAAAAGACAACCCATGGATTTAAATAAATAAATAAATACCACTGTTGTACATACCTTAAGCAGTCCGAGATACAATACTCTGCCTAGTGGTCAAGTGGTCAAGCTTACATTAGAATTGTCCATGAAGGTGAAAACAGCTAGCGAACCGGACACTATCAACACCCATTGTCGGGCTGATGAGAAATAAACAAGTTGGTTGAAAGGTGGACATTTATATACCAACTGTCCTCAAGGGCACTCCTTGTCCAGTTGTGGTCATCCATATGCCCAGATTGTCTAAATTGTCCGGAGGAGACTGATGGTCAGTGGGGCATGAAGATGCCAATCGTGTCTATAACAAGGTTACAATGTGATACCTGTCATTTTTCACAGGTAAATTCCAGGTAAGAAATTAATATTATGACACGGTACAGGTATGTCATTAGGAACATCAAATATCAATTGTTACAAATTATGTACATACACAACACCATGTCGTCTGCTACCTGTCATGTCGATGTGCAAGACAACACTTGTTCATGACGAATTAAGCATGTAATAGGTGACGCAACATTCAATTGTTTATGACGAACTGCACAATAAACGTCTAGACATGTAAATAAAGGGAAAGGGTACTCCTGTTTTCGTTACTCGTGACACCTGGCACTTTGGTCAGTTTTATTGGTAATGGCTGAAGCAGATGACAGGTAAACGAGACAAAATCAATTGCCGGACAATAAGTCTGTATACTAAGTGATGGCTAGTCCACAGTGGACATCTTAGATTGGCGGGTTTGTTTTTATTGTTTCATTCATATATAAATTAAAAATACTTATGCTAAGCCATATTCCTAATAACTGTTTAATGAAAATGGGGAAATCGTTACTGCTGACATTTTTTTTCTGAACCAAAGGATCCGAACTCCGAAGATTCCGCTGTAAAATGTGTTCGTTCGATGCCATCTGTCCATTCGTTAGTTTATTCTAATTAAGGATATACAACAGTAATTATTAAAACAGATATTTATGTTTTCAAGTATTGGTACAATTTTAGATTACTGGATTACTTTTAATTATATGAGGCATACTTTCTGTCAACAGTTCAGATGCAAAACGCGTTAAAGGCAACAAAACCTCGGACCCATTGGATTCGATAGTCGCCAAAAGGTAACATAACATACGTTTGCGGTAAAGAAAGGAACTGATAACACCTTTAAATTCAAGTCTATCAGGTTTAAAATCATGTGCGTATATACCGAGTGCATGCATGATTCAAAGCACGTGAAAAGCATACGCACTGCAGTTATCCGTGTGGTCCTGTCTATGAAGAAAGAGCACAGGACGGCCAGCCTCGGAGAGGTGTGACAGTCAGCTCAAGGCACGTCCAATCTGCAAAAAGAAATTGCACATCGTCAGGGTCAACCTCTAGCTAAAAAAAAAAAATTTTTTTATAGAAATACATTATGTATAGTGATTATGATTGTAAATTGACCAATTCAGAAAATAGTTTGTCTGTCTCCGATGCCTAGAAGTAAAAGTTCTATATAGATATACGCAACCATTGGTTAGTACTGACAAGTCTGTAAGCGACAGAACTAAGAGCGCATGCCCGTGTTGATGAGCTGTACAAACAGAATATGGTCAACATTCGCTGGGAAGCTGGTATATGTTACTATTGGCGAAAGAATAGTTAACCAACTGAAATAAAAATCGTCATATCCATGGTAATGCGTCGACAGTACCAGCAACCGTTACGGTAACTATCGAGGTTTTTCGTAACACGACGAGATCTACCGATATGTTGCACATGGCCCGTCATTAGCGTAACAACAGATATTTCATAACATTTATCATATTTTCTAACAGTTGAAGAATCGTAACAGAAACTACCGATGAGTGTCAAAACATGCCGAGATCAACCGGTATGTTACACATGGCCCGTTATGATTTCACGATCTTTATCAAATTCTCGTGCAGATGTTCCACAGGCGAAACCATGAAATTTTATCTTATTTATTATTAAATCTTCCAGATAACATTGCTGGAAGGTCTCGATTACCTTATACACCTCAAGCGATAGCAAAATTGCCATTGATACTAATTCTTCTAGTGGTCGGTATATGACCCAAAATTAAAACGCCGATTGTTTTAAATAAACTATTGTCATTCTCAACCCCAGCGTGTGGATATGATATGTATGATGCATGGCGGGAAATTAATTAGGCGACACAAAACAATGGTCAGCTTTGATTTTACAACATGAAACACACATTATGTCCCACTCGGTCGTTTCTCGTGACAGACCTAGCTGACAATGGAGTGGTCAGCTGACGGCTCCGGCCACCAAGGTGATCTATGACAGATTTGGACATGTCCGTCTGTCAACCTCCGTCCCGCGCTGTCTAAAGACCCTTTCGTCAACAAACACAACCCAATAAAAAACAGTGCAGTGTAATTGCACTTTTAGCACGATGTTTCTATCACCGAATATTATTGGTGAAATAACATATGTGTTATATTCTTAGCATATAATCTGCATTGAGACATGTCATACTATGTACAGATGATGGCGTTTAATACACTATTCCTATGGGCATTTTCCACAGAAAGGTCGAACCGACATTAATGTCACTCTTTTTTTAAATCATAAAGATATTTTTGAAAAAATGCAAAGGACCCAGAAAACGCAGGTCAAAAGTTACATTTAGTAAGATTTCAATTTTTGTATCAGCAAGAATGACCAATTCGATTTTTTTTAAAACTTCGAATAAGTATGTATGAACAACAGCTGGGCTTCAAGGTTCACGTGTAACCAAACCCCTATCTCCAAAGTGTGTATCGGCAACAGATGGCTACAGTATTCATGTACACATTGGCTCCAGGGTTGCAGCTACTATGGCGACGACGGGGAGTGTGCACTTTGACCTCGACCCTGGTTTTAACAGTTCTAACTGTTCATATTTAACTCAATAATAAAATTCATATATTATTTTGTTGATTCCAAGATTTTTCCTGCCAATCTGCGATATTAATTAAGGCTATCAGTCGACAATAATGGTTGTATTCATACACGGGTATAATCGCTTTCAATTCAAACCCAAAAATTACCAGGAAACGTCGATGTGATTGACATATCGGGCATAGTCCATATAACAGCTACCTAATATTGCACAGTAGTCTACGCTATATAAATTATGATAAAAAATGTGATTTTGTTTCCATTGAAGAAGAAATTTACAGCAGGAATAATTATTACAACTTTCATATCACAAATCCACGAGATATGCACTTCGGCATGAATTCAAAGAAGCCTGTCATAAATTCAATAACTAAGGCCCGTCGATGTCACCTAAAATGGACACTCCAGCTTAGTGATATATGAAAGACCCCAAAGGTCAAAGGGAGTGCCTTAGCCGATATATTAGAAAAATAAATCTATCAAAATTTCCAAAGAAAAGACATTTAATAGTTCACTAGTCATATAATTACTTTGGGAAATCAGGTAATTGATCATTTCATTTTCAAACGATTCCAGGCCATCAACTTTAAGAAGGTATTATTTATCAGATGTTAAACTTGTATCCTTTATAATGGTGTGACCATTTAAGAAGATACTGATCTTTTAACCACAAGGTTTGATGTTTCAAAATGGCCGTATAATCTTTTGGAAAATATACGTTATTATTAAATGACGAGTTTGCCGAGGAACCAACGAAAATATCAGTACCTAAAAACGTTCAGACATACAAATAATGGTACACTGTGCTGTGACTTAAAAAACTTTCCGTCAGGTTGACGAAAACCAATCGGGAATTTCCGTCAAAGATTGATCTTGAATTTACGATATGATCGGTCCAAGATTATTTTTAATGGTATTACGGAATTACTTTGACGTTTAACCGAATGTTGGTCTAAAACCCTAAAACGTCTCTAGAGACATAAAGATAGGTTAAAGGACACACACACACAATGTGTTTGCTTCTCAGGCCCCTGTGCATAGGAATGTATACACTACATGACCTAGTCATAACTGTACAATAAAATATGCATATTTATTAGCTTAAGCAATTGTACAGGTAAAATTAGAAATACCGATATTTTCGTTCTCATTAAAATAAATACTTACATAATCGTACAAATTCTAAAATTCAAAATAATCACTTTCAAATCAAAAGCAAGCGTAGGATTTTTTAACTGAGATGAAAATATCATGATTCAAATATAAATGAAGACTAAGTGTTATAGAGGTAATTAAATTATAACTACAGCAGGGTTTTAACATTTAGATAATAAAATTGTCACGTTTACACGATTTGTACAGCAAAAAAGATGGGGTTTTCTGTAACCATAAAACAGCAACATATTTATACATTGAAGGATAGATTAGAATGCCATGAAAGTCTGTACAGCTCTTAATTAGTGTCCATCTGGACGTGACACGACGGGAGTGGGAATGCCAGGTTCCGCTAAATGACACCGTGAAAAATGTCCTACATCTTTCTCCCGATCTAACAGCGATAATTATATGCGACCAACAATAAATCACGTCCAGCAGGTCACTATTCTCATACCTTCAAATTTAATGTGATATCATAGCGAAACATTTCTAAGGTAACCTTTAGAAACACACACACACGCGTTTATTAATTTTATTATTTCAATGAAAAAAAAAAATGTCTTAATATTTATTTCGAATATCATTAATTTCAGCACACTTTATGTTTATTCTGGTTGATGTATGAACGTGAAAAAAATATCGATACTTAAATTATCTCCCTTTATCTTTATGTCGCATTGGTAAGTTAGCTCCCTTACATAGTATCTCCGCTGTTTTCTCAATGGTGTCCGAATATTCCACTTCGCGTGCGTTTTGCTTTCTATCAAATTTATTTTTCCAATTTTTATGCTGTCAAATATCTCAATAAAACAGTTTAGTACTTGCCTCCACCTTCAAAAGTATCTTCCCCGTTACTCAAGTTGTCTCCATTCATTATTATCTCCCCTTATATCAGACATTTGACAAAATTGTTTTTACAAACGATGCTGTACATGCTGAAGGTTGAAGCAAGAATATAAAGTCAGTGCTTTTGATAAAAACATGCCATTTTGAAATTAACGTGACAATTGAAACCTAAAAAAACACAGTAAGAAGGACAAAAGGACAAATATATGAAAAACGTGTAGCACGTTGCCAAGAAGATAGGTAGAGGGAAAAGGGTGTTGTTGTTCCAGTGTCAGGTGCTTTCAAAGTCGTAGTAAGAGAAACCTGGTTTAACGTCAAAGGGTTCGGGTAACAGATCTGAGCTACACAGTAACATGAGCGCGGGTGTCTTTGTTAACTCCAAAGGTAAGTATTTAAACACAGGGTCTATCTGGGACCCCTCAGGTGAGCTCTGTACGGGAATTTGAAGAATGTGAAAAAGGAAAAAGTAACGCTCGGATGGGCAACACTTTAGAACGGAACGAGATAACATCTTATAAACTCCGTACTCACATTAACTCCGGGCTATATTCGGTAGCATCTCCTCTCGACATCCCTTTGTCCACACAAGTAAAATAACACTGCTAGCTTTGTTGGGAAATATGTTTCAAATACCATATAAGCTAGGTGTATGTCTAGCAGAGTTAAATATAAAAAGCCATGAATAAAATTAAAGTAAAATATCGGTATACGATCAATGGGACACGGCAATCTGTTTTTCATTTTTTATCATTATGGGGATTTAATTAAGCTGTACATCCGCAGAGACACCTCAACATAAAACCTCATACAAAAATATTTCATGCATTGTTTGTTTTATAGCAAAATATTTCAAACCCTGGTTAAATTAACATATACATGATATGGTACATTTGTCACAAACTATGTTTACACTGAAAATATTCAGGTGGAAACACTTGTTCTTTAGTCAGAAATCATAAGCAATAAAGTTGACACATAATTTGCGCACTTAAATATGCATTAAATTCCCATTCACACCCTCTATAGATGTACTCAATTTACGCGTTCATACACCTGATGTATATTATTACTCCCAAATATCAATTCTATATCGCATAACATATTAAGACGTAAACCCATTCTGCATGCAAACAGTATAATTATCTAAATACATGTAGTTCAGCCCTAGAACCTACCTCAGTGTAAAATGACGTCTGGTTGAGCTACGTAGCAGCGAACAATCACAATATTCACGTTCTGTGACACGGCAGCGTATGCCCCGCTTGATTAATTATACTCAAAATACCGGCCATCATTTCTCCAGTGACTTCCCCCAAACAGCTCTTTTGTGTGCAAGATAAAAAAAAATCTTTACAAAAAAAGTTACTCTTCTTTGTGAAGGTAGAAATATTGCGACCCTGCAGGGCTAGTCCCGTGTGTTTAATTTCCATGGGCTCGAGGGAGGAAAGATAAAAATTTGACCTCAAGTGCAATAAAACAAAACCTGACGAATACACTTATATAGGAGAGCGTCTCTAGTGTTGTTTTTACGAGAGTTACAACCTCCCCACCGAGATAGGGACTGAGATTTGTGTTGACTCGGCCAAACAAACATGGCGGCTAAGATGATACCGACCAGACAAGTGTGTTAAAATGCTAAAGGCACAGTGCGCTTTGACGATTAATAAAGGATACAAACTGCGTATAGAACTTATTCTATTAAAGGTGGTTGAACAAATGATGTAAGTTATAAATCGAAATTGACAACCTAAAATCAAGAAATGTATCCGAAATTCTTTCCAGATTTAACAAAACATCTAACACTTCAGCTGTGTTAAGCTAACGAGGCTTTTGATATCTGGACCGCCTAAACGACTTGTATCGCTTTCCCTGGTTATCTCTGACATGTACTGTCAGGTTGATTACGTGGGCCGGATTAGCTTTATATTGCCATTGTTTCTAAAGTAAAAGAATGTTTACGTGATAACGAAATAACTCCGGCATCATTGTGTTTACACAGAGTGTTACCGACACTACTCAAGTGCAATTCTAGATCTGTCGGTACCTTAAGACGACCTACTCGGGCGTCGTTACCGTGACAACGACGTACCTGGATGGCGGTCTCGGGACTACGACGTACTCAGATGCCGATATCATGACTACAACGTACCCTGATGTCGGTACCTGACTCTGAAGTACCCATATATAGGCACCTCGACTATGTCGTACCTAGATGTCGGTACATTGTCTAGTACGTACCCGGATGTCGGTACCTTTACGACGTACCCGTCATCCGAAACAGTTTTTTGTTATTAATCAAGCAGATGGGTTAGTGTACGAGAGGTTAAAAGTTCACCCCGGGAATAATCAAGTTCTAATCTTTTATATGTTTGACATTATGACACTGAGTGCTTGTCTAACCAGTGTCCACTTGTCGACAAACTGTTATGTACTGGTGAATTCGTTTGTCCGGAGATTTTCGTCACTTCAACAACTATAAGATCATATTAAACCGGTGTCCCTCATAGATGATGGGGGTCACTAAAGGGGTCACTTTAAAGTGTTATCTTACTGGAATGTCCTAACCTGTACAAGGTAGAATAATACTGACACTCCTACCAGACATATTATTCTCGTAACCGGAGAAATCACCGGAAGTAAAAAGAAGGTGAACCCAAGGGGCCGTCTCGGTGTTAAAATAGGCTTATGTGAAAGCTTGCTAGTGGTTCTCGACATTCTTTGTTTGTGTTAATATAATGTCGTACCCGGATGTACGTAAGTTTTCGCATACGTGTTACTGAGGTTCAGATTTTTTTATTTGAAATTAATCCATATTTTGGTTCCGGCAAAGTAAAAAAAGCCAACAGTTAAACGCCCACATTATTTTTTTAAGTGAGGTCATGGACTTCCGGTTCATATTGATATAAAGGTCATATTTGTAAATAAATACCAGAAAAATACCAACTACACGCGCATGTCTTAAATCTGTAAATATGTAGGGGAGACTATGACTGTTTCTGACTATTTGTAAATAGACTTATTTTATAGATTAATTGTGACAGTATGCATATCTTACAGAAAATTTGTGCCTGGAGATATGTCAGCATTCCTTGCTGACACGTAATATATTGCTTCATCTCACCCGTTACACAGGTAGCCATTTACGAGGAGAGGTAAGGGCCTCTAGGCAGGGGTCAACAAAGGTCAATCAGACTCGAGAGTGAAACATTATTAGATCACTTAAGATGTATGTACAAACACCCGGTACGTAGCTGTGTCGAAAGTATACTGTCGTATGGTATACATAGACGGTATGCAGCGTGTATGTACCTAGGTAACATAGGGACGCGAGAAACAAAAACAGAGTGTGTTTTTACCCATCCCGATGTGTAAGAAGTATTAATCGACGTTTTAAGGGTTTAGATCAGTACTCGATAAAACTGCCTTCTCCATTGGTGGTCTACACATATAATATCAATGGTGGTAGAATTTTACCCAATGCTGATATGAAACCCTACAATATATAAAAACACTTGCACTCTGTAGTTGAGTATCAGGCTCCTGTGCTAAATTACAGCATTCAGAGGAAATACGTGAACTTCATTCATTCATTCACTAACTCACTCATTCACTAACTTACTCACACTCATTAACTAACTCACTCATTCACTAACTCGCTCATTCACTCTTCTTTTGTATTCATTTATGAACCCATGATTTATCCATTCATTGAATTAATTACTATACCGTTATTCAGTTAATTAGTAGAGATCCACTCCTATTCATATAATCAAACCTCATGAATTCAATATAGTATATAACCGTATATTTAATGTAGTGACCAGTGTACATTTTATAAAAAGTACATGCATATCTTCTGTCTCATTTCGTCAACAAAATCTATCTGAGATTATGAACAGGGATCAATGTAAACACACAAAGTATTGGAGGACGGATTACTTTTTTCCACCGACACCACTATTTAACATTCGGTCAGAATCGCCAAAAAGCCAGGGCGCGAGTGCCAATGCAGATTGAAGTTCTTGGTCGTGTAGTAGCATAAATAACAAGATACCGATTCGTAGTCAAGTCACGGATGTCAGTATTGTAATGAATGAATGAGCGATACTATGCCGTAGTTGAAACATACTACGGACCAGGGTCAGAAAATATTCACATCAATTTTCTGGTCTATGTGAATGTGACTTCGCAAACAAATGTCAAGGATTAAAAGCTAATATGATGGATAGTCATTCAAATTACTTTTCATGTCTTTACATGAATATGAAAATCGTCCTAAAGTATAATTTTCGTTCACCAAAACGTTTTGTTTCAGAATGACATCGTCTGATAAAGTTCAAACATTTCTTTGATTACGACCAGGCATATCAGAGAGCTAACTGTTTGAACAAAACTTAAGAAAAAAACACTGCTGTTTACGTTTGAATTGACTTCAAACTTGTGATCTTACGGATGTTTAAACATTTAAACAACTCTTACGGATCAAATTCACGTCTTTGATTCTAAACAACGCTTTGGACAGAAACGATCGCGATTAATCGATTATAGTCCGACCTTTCGGTGGTCCTTGATCAGTGACCTAAAATTTTAAAAGCTTTAAGATGAGAAACAAGACAGAATTAAATGTTAGCTCCTGACAGTAAAATATCACTGTAAAGAGTCGTCGCTGAGCGAGTTTTATGTGTAAACGTTCACGTGTCTTCTACCCACACTGTAGGAGCGAGTTTTATGTGTAAACGTTCACGTGTCTTCTACCCACACTGTAGGAGCGAGTTTTATGTGTAAACGTTCACGTGTCTTCTACCCACACTGTAGGAGCGAGTTTTATGTGTAAACGTTCACGTGTCTTCTACCCACACTGTAGGAGCGAGTTTTATGTGTAAACGTTCACGTGTCTTCTACCCACACTGTAGGAGCGAGTTTTATGTGTAAACGTTCACGTGTCTTCTACCCACACTGTAGGAGCGAGTTTTATGTGTAAACGTTCACGTGTCTTCTACCCACACTGTAGGAGCGAGTTTTATGTGTAAACGTTCACGTGTCTTCTACCCACACTGTAGGAGCGAGTTTTATGTGTAAACGTTCACGTGTCTTCTACCCACACTGTAGGAGCGAGTTTTATGTGTAAACGTTCACGTGTCTTCTACCCACACTGTAGTCTCCAGCTTAATCTCACCCAACCGCACCCCATCTCCACCCGCACTACATTAATATCTCCATAACCGACACATGTTCCACTACCCTCCCTCCCCCAACACACACACACACATCCTCCCTCCTCATGATACAGCAACGCTATAAACTTGTGAATTGAACTGTCAGTCATGTTTTCATCACAGGGGTTAGTTGATAGTGTAGTTATACATTCCGCATGTAGAATAGTATATGTATAAGTATTTTTCATACGCTCATTCTACGCCTGGTTCCTGTGTTTATTATGTATGTTTTGCTCTGCTGGAGTCCGATGCGGTTGGATACACTCTCCTATACTCTCGGTGGTATGTACAACATCTACAATAGTGTCTATTTCATACGCATCTGTGTATCCTGTGGTAAAAACAAGGCCTTCACAAAGCCTTTTACAGAAAACAGATTGTGTAAACAACCAAACCATTTCTTAAGGCGCAGTTACAATACACAACTTAGAAATGAATTTACAAAATGCTCTTACACTGGTAAAAATAGGTTGTCTTCGTGTGATTGTACAATCACTCGGACCGTGCCAATTCATTAAAAGATAACCATTAGAATATTGAATTTAATTCAAATTGTGCTGAAATAGTGATGACATGAGTACTTATGTAATGTGACTATTTACATTAAATTAACATTTTTCAATAAAATATGATCATCTTACTTCCAAGTTTGTCTCCTATTGTTACTTTCTCTTCTTTTAAACATTTTAACTTTTTGTTAAAATTTTGACGTATTCTATTTCATAAACGTTTATTTTTATAGTGTTGTTTGGCCCTAAATGACTCAAATGGTCAATGGGCTGTAAACAATACAAAACAAATAGTAAATACCTATGTGATATACGTTTATATATAAATACAATTAGAAGTAAATTTCCACACGATCAGGTTAAACACCGAGAGAATACAATTTGTCGGAAATGTGAAGAAAAAAACTCTAAACCAATGTATCACAAAACGTGGAGAAAAAAGGTTCAAATTAGGATGCGACCCTCATGAA
The DNA here is from genome assembly GCF_002113885.1 of Mizuhopecten yessoensis. Taxonomy (NCBI): domain Eukaryota; kingdom Metazoa; phylum Mollusca; class Bivalvia; order Pectinida; family Pectinidae; genus Mizuhopecten; species Mizuhopecten yessoensis. The sequence continues at coordinate 859,302 of NW_018408742.1, read as the reverse complement.
TCAACAGTTTATAGTGCATACCTTGTTTTCCTAACAGGTGTGTCATTACTGGAGTGTCCCATACGTGATATTTAGTGCACACATTTGTATGTTTTGTGATCGGTTGTATCCTGTTAAAATTGCTTACATATTGGTCATTGATGTTGTTTCACTGGACAAACGCGCCAACAATGTCACCGTAAGATTTTTTAGGCCCCTGTTGTATCCGTGTTGACAGTCAACATCATCTTTCTAACTTTAATATAAGTATCAGTGTACATATTTATATATTTTTTCATCTCTCTCTCTCACACAATCGAACGAACGAATGATTAATTTCAACTCTGTTCTCACACCTGAAAGTTTGTCCTTTTTCCAGTTAAACTGTTTATCCGCTACACTGCATACTAACGCTAAAACACCATATCATTATCATACAGGTACAAAACCACTCACCTCGACCAGTTAAGTCTGAATTTTCTGTGACATCCGAACACTTTGCTAGGGAGGTAGGGTCCCGTCCCATTCTCACAGGGAGGGAATGACGTCACGTCCCTCCCCCGGGGTAAGTTAGGCTGTCTGTATCCCCTGCTATCCCTGGGTGCCCGGACTGATGCTGTCGCCTCGGTGTCCCTGGCCCGTATGAGCGACACAGCCAACAATCCGCTAGATATATAACACTTTAACTTGAATGTAGAAACGTGATCAAATTTCTCCGTGCCGGTGTGTTACTTTTATCTCATTTAGACAATACAACTCAAACTTTTAAAAGTATTGAGACACATTTTGAATATTTCAATCGAAAACTTGCTTGAATTTGAACTCCAAGTTCCAATGTTAATTAAAATAAGTAATTAATCTACCTGTACAGGTACAGGTGTTTCCGAGCGTATCACCCCGAGGCTTGACGATGACGGGATAATTTATCCTCGTCTGCGCAAGTCAGCTCTCACATAGTTTGATGTCGGGGATGACCGCCATCTGATGTTTATTATAACGTGTTTATATACTAAAATCCCCACTAGAGCTACCCATTACCTTGGTGTACAGGACTGGACCGCCGGGGAAACACCGCTCACAAAGAATTGTCAACTTTACCTAAAATCTCTTCAGAACCCGTATCTCGCTTACCACTTACTTACACTCGGATCACCTTTGTCCGTTTTGAGAGACAGGCTAGTTTGTCAGTTCAAGATCGAGTTATTAAAGATAGCTGACGAGTTACATTTTTTTACTCGCGTTATTAATCAAGTTCTCCGAAAATCATCTTGAGTTTAAGGTACAAACTAATGGCCATCCAATACAGCCAGGAGGGAAGGGGACATTTTTAGGATGCTATCCGACCGAATCACGTGACAAAATCCATATAGTAACCGGAGTCAAAATAACGATAAGACGAAAATTTGTGACACGGACATTCCTGGGTGGCTAAAAATAAGTGTCAAAGAAAAAAAGGTTAGCGATCCCTAAAATATGCAAATATTTCTGGAATTGCAAGCATGCATGGTTATATTGTGTTATAGTATTTTTTATAAAATAAGTGCACTCCTGTTGCGGTTTAACTGATATAGTTATAAGGATTAAAGTGAAAGTTCTCTTTTCCCTAATCTGACTGACATATTTGCGGTTTAATGACAATGTAAACATTAGATTTAGCTGCGGCTGTTATCGTCTTCCCCAACCCAACCCCACCCCACACCCTCACAATCCTAGCGTCTGGGAAACTATAGTAAAGTGTGTGTTTTTCTGGGCTTCAGGACCAAACCCAAACCCCAAATCCACCCGCCCACCCAGCCTCACATAGACCCCACATCCCTCAGCCTGGTAACTCCCGTTTCCTCGCTGGGTGATCCACTACTGACTGGGATTGAATGTTTAAGCCATGCATGCTTCAATAATCTTATGTAGATTACCACAATAAATTTCAAATTGTATTGAAAGAGTGGGGTTTTTCGTCCCGAAGATAAGTTCAAAGAAACATAATGGGTTGATCAACAAAAGTTTATCAACTGCATCAGTAATTCTGAATTGAAACATTTCACTATTTTTTTTAAAGATTATGGTACTATCTTGATAATTTATGCTATCATGTTCATAAATTGTAACTTATGCTATTATGTCAATATTGTATGAGTACTATGTAGACAATTTATACATTGTATCATTACGTTGACACTTTATACATTGTATCATTATGTCGATAATTCATACATTGTATCATAATTCATACATTGTATCATTATGTAGACAATTTATACATTGTATCATTATGTACAAAATTTATACATTCTATCATTATGTTGAAAATATATGCTGTCGTCAGTGATTCTATCAAGTGAAGTTTTATGCTACTTTGCTGATATTGACTTGGTATTAACAATGCATTTAAGAAATAAAAAGTTTTGCTATTATATTCACAGATTATCTTTCTTTGTCAGTTAAATATTGAATAACCTACACACCCTCCTTAATGACTAAGCTATAACATATTTCGATATGTTTTATATCGTTTGATTGCTGTATTCATTTCAGAGAAGATCACTTATGCAGATGCAAATGTTAGCCAATATATTTATCCATCGTTGCGAATTTGTTTTACACATGTTTAAACTCACTGTCTGAGAAGTGTACCAGTACCCTAGATGATACTTGTTCCAAGGCAAAAGCAAACAGCTGCAATGTATTCCGCAATCTTTCAGACGCCTCCTGAAATTCCTGAGGAGTTCCGATTGAGAAATAATAATGATGTAAATTATGAGATAGCGTAAAATTGTGTCAAAATATTCTAATCGATTTGATTATTTGATCACGAACTATGAATCGTAGTCAACACGAATTGACATCAAGCTTATGTGGTACAGCATTCCGTTAGTATGATCTAAAACGTTGTATCAGTAAAGTATGATTAACAGGTATGTAATCCATCACATGAATATGGTGTTATCCATTGATTACACATATGTCATATATTTACGTATAACGTCATGTCAAGTTACACATCGTGACGTCAGAATGAAAAATCGTAATAGACATATGACGTCATAGCACCTATTACGTCTTTGCGTATTGCAGAGTTATCTTCTCTTGGGAGCAGGTATTGATTGTTACGTCACTTGTGAGAATAACGTCATCAATTTTTGAGAAAACGACGTAATTTTCTCACACAGACCAATGACGTAACAATCGATACCTGTTCCCATGAGAAGATAACTCTGCAATACGCAAGGACGGAATAGGTGTATTTAAGTAAAATCTGCCGAAAAAACAAAAGCATCTGGGTTTATATCACCTGGTAAATATACTCGAAATGAAATTAGCTTTACCGGTAATTTTTGTTTCTTTTATAGCATATTTTGTTTTTGTGCTGTTTCGTTCAGTTTCGATAACATTTTTCGTGACGTCACAGAGATCAAACACAAATTTGGATGATGTAAATCCCAAAATATACCGAAATAAAGTGACGTCACCAATAACTTCGATAATGAACGCAGATGTACTTGACCTACATAGTTGAATAACACGGTAGCGCATCAAAACATGTAAATTCAGTTAATGAGATACGAAAATCGTAGTAAAACTAGGCAATGCTAATTTTTCGACTTCTTGCGGTATTTTAATTAATTATACACTGAGTTATTAATATGAGGCGACGTTTTTTTCGACCTTTGACCTTACATACTTATTAAGTATGACACTGAGGCTATATATTTTTTGTTGCCAGTGACAACTAGATTTGACCTGTGGCAGACTGTGGTATGTCGTCTATGCAAGAGCTAAAACATTTGCCCGCAGACTTCAGTATTTCATATCTTTATAATTCACAGCATGGGAGCTCTTAATTGTAAGAAGTCAGACAGAGCAAATGTGTGGGATAAATGAGAAAAACACAATACAATTCCCGAAAGTTGTGAAACACACAGTTCAGTCTTCGTAAACTGTGAATCATACACAACAGATCCGTATACTGTGAATCGGACAAAATTCGCGAGATATTATTTTTACGTTAAAAATATTTATTTAATAACAATTGCGAAAAAAAGTTCTATTAAGTTATATAAGTCACTCTTATTTACCCGGATAGTAGAGCACAGGGGCTCTTAAAGCGGGAGAAAACTGGAGTGCCCGGATAAAACCCCACGTGGTCGGGCAGGTGATCCAATACCTGTTCACGTCCGATTGGGGAATCGAACCCCGGCCGCCTTGGCGAAAGGCGAGTGTGCTATCCACTGCGCCACCCGAACTCCTACTTTACGTTGATTCGCTCACGACTGATAGGGTATTCCTTTTTTCAATCATGAGCTTGGAGAGGATTTTGATTTTTGTTTTCCAATGAAAGAAATACTGATTGTGACCTTAACGAAGGGCATGCTTTGCTATTCCTTACAATTTAAAGCACTTACAGCTTCATTTTTACACAATGTCAACATGTGTACAGCACATTTAACGCTATTTTAAGTATATCCACGTTCAAAAGTTCGTAAAAAGGGAAAGAAAAAAAATAGTTGAGTTTCGTATTCCAAGTACCGTAAAACTTTCTAGTTAGAGAACTCGTATTTCTTTCAGTTTGCTGAACTAAAGCATACAATACATAAGACTCCTGGTATACGAAAATGTTGAGGGGGTCTATTCTGCCTACTTCACACTTCTTTCGAGGAAAATGGGAGGAACCGTTCCCTCAGCCACTCGCCGAAACTTGTTTTTCGGAGAATGCTTGCTTGTGAGTGATCCGGAACATCTCTCTATTTGTTACAGTTTTTCGATAAAAACTATCTGATTCTTCTCTACATATGTCCGTCTGCATTAGTGAATCTTTCTGCTACAGTCTTATCATCACTTCGTTTTGGCTCTTCTTTTCAAACAGTGAAATCATAAAAACGGGCAAACGTGACGAACTTTGGCCTCGTTTTCAATTTTTACGAAACTAACTGTGGCTAGCATCCAACATAACAAAGAACTCTTTATACAGTACGTTCTCCGAGTAACACATTATTTGAAAACTCAAACATAACAAGTGGCGATAATCTGACAAATCCGTTCTTCACGCTTAAACGAAGATATTGATATCTGGAATAGATAGTTTGCACTGTGTGTGAATTATAATTTTGAACTGATATTAAAATGTTGAATAAGATCGTTTGAATGAAAATAATAACAGGAATCTTGGATAAGAATGTTTCAATAGATAAATACGAGCTTAGAGTGGTAATTTTGAGATGGATAGTTTTGAGGCGAGTACATGTATGAATTAGAATCATCAAATAAAAATAAAAATTGTGGATTTTTCTTTGGATTGATCAATTGAAATGTGAATTAGAATCGTTATGAGATTGTCAATGAGGAGATTTGAATTATTAAGAAAAATTGGATAATTTTTTAGAATCTTTGAGTGAAAATATAAATTCAGAGGAGGTTTTTAGTTCAAGAATGGTTTGTTTGGCTGGAAATGCGAAGACGATTTTTTTTTATTATATTGTTTGATTTAAATTTTGGATTAGATTAAATAAGAAGAAAAGTGAGTTAAAGGACACAGTTGAATATTTGATAAGATTGTTTAAGTGAAAACATGAATTAGAACTTGGATTTGATTAAGTAGATATATGAATTGAAGAAAGGTATCGAATGAGGAAATTGATTATGCGATCAAATTCTGTGAGGCGAACGAAAAGGCCAAATGATATCAAGTTTACTTGCCTTAACCTATAAACACATGTATCTAGTTTTGCCTTCCCTCAATATTTTGTTTGTTTTAAAATGCGGAATGTTAATTTGGGCCGGCCGTCTGTCCGACTAGTTTCTGTGCAATAACTTCCCCCCAAAAATGGTAAGATTTGAACGAAATTAGGTATGCACATATATATATTACCACGTCTCAGACCGTGTTCGATTGTGAATGTGATCCGGGCATCTGGTTGGCCTATTGGTTCCCGTGCAATCGATGACTTAAATATGGGTCTATTTAAATGAAATTTGATACATACTAACATGTGTGAGGCTGAGTTCGATCGTGAATGTGATCCGTGCATATTTACGCGTGCATTATGAGGTTCAAATCTTCTGATTGGCTAATTGGTCAATGTGTCGAATTCAGCGAAATTCGTTATACAAATACATGTTGATATGTCTTAGACTGAGTTTGATCGCGAATGTGACCTGTGCATACTTACGCAAAAAGTGAAGTTAAAATGGACTACATCGGGCTGAAACATGTCTTGAAAGCGTGGGATATTAATTCCACGATTTATTTTCTTTAAAAACAAGTGTAGCTTATATTCCTGATCTTTGAGAAATATAACGCCAGTATCAGTAGGTATATATGTCTCTGCTTATCTCAGGGCATTCTCAAACATTCTTATCAATAAATCTCATTTCCTTACATATCCAATACATTAACTCCACACGTATATATCTTTGTAAACTGAAAAGTAGGACATGATCTCATTTTTGACAAAAAACATGTATCACAACGCTTCTTTATTACTATCGGTATATCCGGAAACGAAAGAGCATAGGTCTAACGTGTAACCACGTGACCTAATCCCGTGTTTTAATTAATGAGGTCATTTACATGACACATGCGTAGTGGTAGTGGTACTGTATCCGGAGGCCTCGCTTGTTTCGTACGGCCAATGTTAAATGGAGTTTTGGGGCCGATAGTATATGACTGACGAAGAGGACATAAATTTGTGTTGACAGTGGGATATTTGTCGTGGGAGCCCATAATGAGTTATTTGTCATAACAGCCACCCATCCATTGTTATATATACAACGTATATATGTATCATATAGGTGGCAGGAATTCGGTCATATAAGGGTTTATGTATTATTTGATGACACCGAAATATGGGGAAGGGAGGTTACACATCACACGGCTGACAGATGGGAGTTTGTTTATTATTTTTGGAACGGAATAATGAAAANCACCCACCCACCCACACACACACACACACACACGCGCGCGCGCATCCAACACTCACACCCAGCCTCAATTCCGCTGTGGCCGACATCCTGCTATCACTTGTACTCCACCACTGGGTCGCGGGTTCGAGGCCTACTTGGGACAGTCGCCAGCTACTGGTTGCAGGTCGGTGGTTTTCTGCAGGTTCTCCGGTTTTCCTCCACCACCAAAACCTTGCACGTCCTTAAATGATCATAGCTGTTAATAGGAAGTAAAGCACAAACAAACAAACAAACCCATGATGTAAATTGTAGTCGACATTTCTTGTTGATGTTTAAAATCGTTGGCATCGATGGATAGAGTATTTTTAATGGGTAATGTTCTTCAAATCACGATCTATAATTTTCTTTGGGAGGATGGTGGCATTTTTACTGAGTGTTGGTTTAAACCTTAAATTGCTATAATACACCACCTACCAACCAAGATAGACTCCGAACATACACGCTATAATTGGTTATCAGGCGCCTGTGTACTTTCTCCTACCATCGATATATCTGACATTATTGTTGGACATAGAAAGATTTCAGGAGGTCCAGCGTTTAAACTTTGCTTTATTATATTTATCACTGCCTATGTGTGTATTTTTTCATATCGTTTAATGGGTCATCTGTACAATAACTCCATTTAGGGTCATTACACTGTAAAAAGATAATGAGGTTAGCGACCTAGGGAGGACAATGTAGAAAATAAAGCGGTAGGTAAGAAGAGAAAAGATGTAGACAGTTTAGGTGCCACTTACGTCACGCAATTTTGTATTAAGGTCAATGGTTCCAATGTTTCTTTTGAAAAACAAACCGAAATGAATTTCCCCTTGCGTAGAGTTACTTCCCTTGGCAAGCTATTCATGTTTCATTTTGATAATGTGATTGTCAATTCCCTGATAGTAACATTGGTAAAATATATGATCGCCAGTGGGCAAGTTCCGAGTTCCACCCCTGGAATTTCTATTTCCGGTGCGTGTTTCCATTTTGTCTCCATATACTTTAACTTTGAACAACGAGTGTGGAATAATCTATAAAATGCACCGAAATATGTTTTCTATTTAGAATACGGTACTTGTCCACTGCCGATCCCATACTTAACCAGTCGCACTTATCAAGGAAAGATGAATAGCTTGCCAAGGGAAGTAAGTCTACTCTATGGCATACCGATAGTGGCTGATTTGTATCATTCTATTTAGAATATTTCATAAAAGTACAAACGCTTATGGTATGTTTTAACGTTATGGTACTAACTGCCGTAGGTGTATTGTTATCAGTAGATTCAAACACTACTGATTCGCTCTTCTGAGATTTAAATCACGTTCAAGTCTCGACAGATCTAGTGTAGAACAATAAGGAAAGTAAACCAGTGTTCAAGGAAAAATAGATAAAATAAAGTTGATACAAAAATAATGATCAATGTCAATGCACATGAAATCAAATAGTTTTGAATATCATTCTTTTCGAAATACAGTAGATTAAATTCAGATCAGTTTGACAGTAAGATGCCCATGCTTTCAACAGCGGGATACAAGGAGTGAAAGGAAGAGGAGTGTAGCCGGACACAAGCATTTTTAGTAAATCAATCGGCAGGCACACGCTTGGGAAAATGGAAGTTCAAAGCGTCACATTTATATAAAAATTCGGAAGTATTATGATGCATAATATTCCGGTTACTCATTAAACAACACCCGGTGTTGAGGTAATCCGAGGTCAGACAAAGAGGAGAGTTACATGAATCACATCTAGCCCTCGACATGTAATGTAACAGATTGTTCACTTTGATTGCCAATGTATGGCATGTTATATATAAGGACAAACATTTTATGAATATCAGAAAACAATCTAAAAATATCGTTGTTAAAAAAACCGTTTTAATCTTTTCTTCATCATAAGAGTATAATGGATTGTAAGCATTCTGATTAAACCAGATCTTAAATTCCACTCAGAAACCTACATTCCTGACAGATTGCATAAGGAGCGTCGATTCTCCGACCATCCCTCAAAACAGTGGTTTCGGGGCATCGTTCTTTCGGACACATTTCCCATGATTGTACGTAACATTTATTGGTATTGTCCAAACGGACGCCGCCATATCCAAAATAACTTTACTCTATCGCTGGGGGTTCTATGTAATCGGTATTCCCCGGGATTTTCCGCCAAGTTGCTTGCCAGAAAATCTAGAAAATTGTTCAAGTGTGGTTCGACTTAAATGTTCAAGTGTAGCTTACCGCAATTAACCATTACGTTACGATTGTGGTTCGATTGTTACCGGAATGTACCGAGATGCTCCGAATACGACTCAATACTTACCGGAACAAACCGAGATGTTTCTATCAGTACGTCGATCATCTTTACCACAGAGGAAGTGTGTCCTTCTTGAGAACATATTGAAGCAAACAAAACATCGTAGCTATATTTGGAATCGCTGGTCAAGTCTTGTGGCATTTTAGCAACTGTTTTGATAAATGCAATCATGCTCCGTGAATGGGTATAATGAATGATAAGAATACTTAATAATAATTCGAGGTTCTTATACACCGATTTATCACAACCTAGTTCGAAGGTCGTCTCAATGCGGTTAACAAATTATTATCCGTGGTTATAGGGCCTTTGCGAACAGGTTATACCTTTCTCAACTCCTTGGGGAGCATACAGCCGGAGCTACCATTTCGTCGCTCACAGCTAGTATTAAACAATTCTAGCACTGCCCAACAACGTACTCATTTACAGCTGAGTAGACTGGAACAAGCGGAGCAAAGTATCTTGCTCAAAGATACAACACAGTGCCGTGCTGTGACTCGAACACGCAACCCTTCGGTCAGGAGCCCGGCGTCCTAACACTAGACTATCATGCCTCTGTAGAATGATGGTATGATAAGAAATGTTGAAATAACTAACAAAATAAACGCTTGTACTGTGACCTCTGTAGAAACTTACAACATGTTTGTGACGTAAGTGACGCTATTAGAATCACCTGCTAATAACACACAATAAACACACACGAACATTGAGGGATATCCATAAATATGTTCACATAAACATACATTAAAATATGTAAAAAAGTAAATATCAACCTCGAACTCAAATGGATGAAACCAAGCAAATCTCTGCCTTGACAAACCGCATTAACTGAAATACACTCTGAATTATTCCTCTAGCTAAAGAAAATGACGTTGATTAACAACTCCCTGACCTCATTTGTCCGTGAAAAGTGACCAGTCCGCTACACTTGACCAGCGAGGTCATTTGACATTTCTAGCCCCCGGACATAAGGTGTCAACGGTCAGTTTTATAAATTGACCACCAACAGACCGCATCAACCTGGTACGTACGTACAGTTCACCTGATCTGAAACCAGTCCACACTTCAAAATATTAGGGAGTGTTTTGTTTACATGTAAAAAATAAGGTTAAGTAAGACAACCTTACCTCAAACCACAAGAATACGCTGTAATGTGTATGATGTATATAACCGTAAGTCTGTATCACATGTACAATGTGTAAGGTAGCATATACCCTTAACCTAGCACAAATCACAGGTATACTGTGTAAGGTAACATATAACCTTAACCTAACTCAAATCCCAGGTATAGTATGTAAGGTAGCATTTAACCTTAACTATAACACAAATCACAGGTAAATGTGTAAGGTAGTATATACCCTTAACTATAACACAAATCACAGGTATAACATGTATGGTAGTATATAACCTTTAACTATAACACAAATTACAGGTATAACATGTACGGTAGTATATACCCTTAACTCTAACACAAATAACAGGTAAATGTGTAAGGTAGTATATAACCTTAACTCTAACACAAATCACAGGTATAACATGTACGATAGTATATACCCTTAACTCTAACAAAAATAACAGATGTAATGTGTGAGGTAGTATATAACCTTAACTCTAACACAAACCACAGGTACAATGTCTAAGGTAGCATATAACCTTAACTCTAACACTAATCACGGGCATAATGTGTAAGGTAGCATATAACCTTAACTCTTATCCTAATCACGGGTATAATCCGTGTCATTTAAACAACGAATCTTTTTGCAAATGTTGTTATGGTCCTATAACACATATTGATATTGATGACAAACTTAATAAGTTTGTCAACAATAGCAATGTGTGTTATAGGACCATAACAATATTTGCTGAAATATTCATTTTGATAGAGTCGTTATGCTTTATTAAGTTATTTTGAACAGCAAATTAAGTCTTGACAGCAATGAAATTGATGACGTCCCAAAAGAGATTGATGACGTTACAATAGCAAATGTTGTTATAGTGTCATAACAACATTTGCCCTCTCAATGCATTGCAATAGAAGGATGCAGAGCACACAGTTACATACTGTGCTTCATTCTCGGGCCACTGTGGCCTGTGTTAATCTGCATTTTAAACGGATTTTTTCCCTTTTCAGACGAGAAAACATCCTTTTTTTCTGTATCATCTTTTGAAGGAAATTTTCAAATGAACGGAATTTTGTTTACGAATAGATTTTATAGCTACAAACGTTTGGATAAAAAAGTTTAATATATTTTCCAAAGAATAAAAAAAAAGTCCAGGTTAAGGGGGGCGTTCGTTTTGTAAGCGGAAAAAAATCTGCCGGACTTTTGGCACCAAATGTGACATATTAAAACCCGTGAATATTCGGGTTACGTCGGTAGTGCTCGGGTTACCATGTAGGTCCAGTCACCCATAAGGTAAATTCGCTAGTGCTAGGTTATTTTCTTTCAAATATTTTATAACCTGGCGTGAAATTGTACCCGGGTTCCATCAATCCCCGGATACGCCAGAGTGAAATCCGCCGAACACGACAACAATAACCACTTTGTTAGAATTACAAAGCTGCTTGTAATGAGAGATGCCGTATAATGTCGGTGATTTCACGGCTCACAAACACGTGTTTAAATAAGGCTGAACGAATAAAAGCTAAAACGATGGTAAGTAATTATTCTTTCCTATATTATCTGATATTTGTTTATTTGGATTTTATACGAAAGCAATTCAAACGTCACTGACCAGAATTGTAAATGATTTGGTCCATGGTTTGTATGTAATTTGAATGCTGTGTTTTGACCAAGCCGTGTCACGTGGTGTCAGGCACGTGCTTTATTTGGCATGTTGGGTTTGTAGCATACAATATGATATGAGCATTATGACATCCGTAATCAGAGTTTAAAGCGAAACCTGTGTAAATTCGACACTACATGTTCCAACACTTCTTGTTCTAAATAGAGAGGTTCCGGAAGACACTTGTTAACTAACAGGCTGGACATTAATAAAATTTTACATAACTTATATAAGAGTTATGAAGGTGTCAACACACTTATTGTCATTGTAGTAGGGAAATACGCTTCTTTTGTTTTATATCGAGGGGAAAAACAGAGAATTGGGTTTCCCAACCGCAAGGGCAATATTTTTTTCTACGATTCTGAATCAGAACAACAACAAATCAGTGAATATGATCTGGCTTCCGCGCCGTTGTTGTCGTCTGCTTCAGATACTCGGAACCTAAATGTGGTGCCTTTGCTGGTTTTTCTAGAGTGGCTCCGAATAAGGGAAATACGCCAAGGGAAACTCAAGTGTATGAAGAGAATATGACGTTTTATTTCCCCGCCATGCCATCAATATAATCCAATCATGCACGATGTTCTAAATATATTTTGTATGATAGAGGATGTTCTTCGTTTTTTTATTGATAATAGTTGAATTTCATGTTGGGTAAATATTTCAATATTTTTCACTAGTGCTGAGCACGAGTAAAATATTTAACACATGAATGAAATATAATTGTTACCTGACTCGCTATATAAATGCATAATATTAATCAATTTCCATTTGGGGCGTTCTGCGGCCTCGGGAAACAGTTCATCTGGAGGGTCCCAACTCCTCGGGAAAACAGTTTTGACTGTTGACTGATAAGGCATGGAACAACTGTATATTGTTACCTGACTCGCTATGTAAATGCATATTAATCAATTTCGACTGTTTCCCAGATTGTGTGCTACCGTAAAACTGTTGACTGGTCACCGTAAAGATGTTGACTGGTCACGTGATGAACCGGTGCTTACTACCCTACGACTGTTGACTGGTCACGTGTTAGGTAATCGAATGATCAAGCGTTTTTGGTACTGGATTGTTGACAGTCGTCTGTCGGTAGATCTAAACATCACATTCGACATGGAACTTTTTGTTCTTCATTGGTCAAGTAACAACACAGTTGTTTCATGCCTTATCAGTCAACAGTCAAAACCATCTTCCCTCGGAGTTGGCTCCCAACTCATCGGGAAAATAGTTTTGACTGTTGAATGATAAGGCATGAATATAATGACATTGGCTACCGTGAAATGAGTATTCATCACCCGCAAAAAAACTGGCTTGGGCTTTCACAGCAAAATACATTCTAGAAACACATAAATAGTATCAGTCTCAATCAATCTTTAGCAGTTAAATGATATAAGATGTTTTGGACATTGTTGTATTGACATTTTTATTTCCCCCTAACCACTGGTCAACGGTAGCCAACATTTGATCACTTGTTCGGGTTATTGTGAAAAGTACAAAAAAAAACATTTGTCACAGTGGAAAATATCAACCTTGTATTTCACTGTAAAACCTTGTATTTCAAAGGAAAAAATGTAATGAAATGAGTTATATTTTAAAACAGATACAAATAATAAATTCTTAAGTTAAGGAACACATCTAATGACATTGTATTGTATTGTTGATAGACTATCATCAACAACTATCAACTGTTACCCATCAATATCAACTTGTATTAATTAACATCCCATCAGTAATATTTGACTTAATTTATACATGTATATCAACATGAAACTGTGGATCCTAAATATTTCGTGAGATATTCAATTTCAAAAAAGCAAATACATGTATTTATCAGACCAAATAAAAATGCTATGCACCTCCCGGTTATTCACTCTTTAATTTAAGTCCTAGCAAATTATCCGTTTAAAACATATTAAAAAATGTTCTGCGAAAATTTAATGATACTATATATATAGTATACAGTAAGTTTATTGTGCGCGTAAGTGGTTAGAGCGCCGAATTGTTAGCAGCGTTCCGTCAGGCAACAATGATTACCTCAGAGTGTCACAACACCTATCAAGTCAGTGTGTAACACGTGTGTGGTATATACCGCGTTATGAGTGAAGTCACACCTAGATGTAGTTTGCTACTTATGTGTGTCAAACCTCTCAGTTAATCACACCAATGTGGTGTTCGTGTGATGGCATTAAAAAGTGTACATAGGCATTAAAAAGAGGCATAAATGGACGTTGATTTTTTTTCTTTATTTCTTTATTTATATTTTATATACGCATTAAACGATATTATGATTATATATTGTAACCTCTCCAGTGTCAGCCGTTTTTAAGAATTGAAAAATAAATCATCTTCACAAGCTAGGATGACTTGATATGTGTTTTTATTTAAGTTTAACTACTCAAATATGTGTCTTTCTGCACCAATTACAAATATCTCCATTGATAACGCTAATATGATATTTCTACCTGACAATTGGAAAAGAATAGGAAAATGTCATTCTTTTCATCAAAGTTTGTTTAATAATTCCAGTGACTGCATGCAAGGGGTAAGATATTTTGTTGTTGTTCGTCCCAGTCGCTGGAATTACAGTATAAAGGGAGACAATCCACATAATTGCTATATAATTATCTCCCTTTAAATGTATTGGGATTGTGTGCACGCTTCCATTGTTTACATTACGCAAACGTGTTTGGAGTTGTGATCAATGTACTTGTGTGTATATCATCAGCGGCCACACACATGTAAACAACCGATGGATTGAAAAGTAAGATATATACAGTTAATTCTGCCGTTCACGTTTCAGAAATCAAACTCGCATTTGTTTCACACGGAAATGTTTATAATGTGGCTGATAAAAGGGAGGCAACTCAAGGAAGAGCTTTTGTAAGGGAGCACACTACTATACAAAATCAGAGACGTATATGTAACGTCTCTGATAATATGATCCATTTGCACATGATCATATGATCCATTTGCACATTTTGAACATGTTTTGTTAATTTTTTAATGCATTCTATTTAAGTAATTGAGGTAATTGTGCCTTATATGATTATGTCCGGAAGGGCTTATGGTGATATGTTTAAAACTAGTTGTTTGTATACTATAAACACCAAATTTATCTAACCCTCCGTATACCGATACCTGTTTACTCTGACAGATTGTACCACTGGATATCGTTACCTGTGTACATTGACCACATTCTATACAACGAAGGATTGATGGCCGACATTTCTGATCAGTGTCCAGTTGCTACTCATCCTCGGTATACGCTGGTGCTTGTACGACACGGAGAAAGCGAATATAACAGGGAAAACAGGGTAACCGGCTGGGCTGATGCCGACCTGACAGATCGGGGGGCTGAGCAGGCCAGGTGTGTCGGACAGGTGAAAATTCATTCCTTACACAACATAAAACATTAATGACCAAACAAATACAATGACTACCTGATTTTTAAAATAATAATTAACAAATAGACATTTCTTGTTCAAAATAATTTGAATTCGGGGATTTCCGCCATGATATGGTTATGTTCTGTGAAATCAAATTCAAAATATAACTGGCTAAAAACCGTCTTTAATTTGGAAGATATTTTTTTTTCATTTTATACATTGATACATTGGGTGCCAAATTAAGACGTCTCGATTATTCTGTATCAATGCAAAAAATCGCATGGCTCTTGTACAGTCAGCATACAACCCACTGAATACATGATAATTCTATTTGTATGGCCTTTTGAAACGCAATGAGATTGTATTTCCTTTTTTTTATATTTAATCTTACAATTTTCAATTCATAATAATTAGAAAAAATGTCATTTGATAAGTTAAACTTAACGAAAAACAGCGACAACTTGCCTTTAACTGTGTGTAAATTAAATGAATATTCGAAAGGCGTGTCAACTCGGTTGACTCTCATCGGGAAACTGAAATAACGCAAAAGAAATCTCTCGAAATGAAAAGTGAACCAAATTTTGTGACTTAGTATTCCAGTGAAAAAGAATCGTTTTACAGAGGGCCGTTTAGATTTTGAAGAATGGTCCTATTTGTTGCAATTACAGTTACCCTTTTGTGGATTATATTTTTCAATAAAGTTGATTATATTTACACAGATACTCAAGAAAAATGGCCTCATGTTTGACCTGGCGTTTACAAGCTTCCTGAAGAGGGCGATCAAGACTCTTTATTGGATACAGGACGAATTGGACCTACATTGGATCCCGGTCCACAAACACTGGCGGGTCAACGAACGCCACCAGGGGGCGTACGAGGGAAACGAAATGAACAGCACCAACAAACACAAAGTGATAAAGAACGGAAAACTTATAAGGGCTTTTGTCCGATAGAATATTAAAACATAATTCATATAAGTTTTAACCAAACTACTGAGTACTGGTAATCATTGCATTCACATAATGTCAAAATAACTGGTACCTGTCTTATTAACTATCCTCTTCTGAGGTTTAAGTCACGTTCAAAATCTCTTTTTGCAGAACTTTGTTTTACAAGTTTTCAATTTGGCGGCCATTTTGAAAATATGAATTTCTTACCCTCCACTTTATATGGTTGGGTTTAGTTTATAATGGGAATTAATGGCGACACTCTCTAATTGTTAGGTCTCTGCTATAACAGTTGTAGTAAAAACTGTTGTCTATTAAGATGGCGGTGATACAAAAAAAATATCGCTCTTTTCGATCCAGAAAGAGGCCTGGACGTTTGAATATTGTCCACCAGAGTTGGAGGAGTCGGACGACAGATGGCGGAGACTGGTGGACGATCCCAAATACAAGGTATCCTGCTGTCCATACTTCATCAAAACCCCTTAGTGTAACAAAAAACATGAGATAAACAAATCCCTTGGTGTAACAAATAAACTGATTGTAACAACAAATTGAGATAACTTTGCGTAACAAAAACCCGAGATAAAAAAAATTGTGTAACGGAAATAACTTCTGAGATAAACAAAACCCTTGGTGTAACAAATAAACTGAGTGTTACAACCAATTGTGCTACAAATTTTAAGGATAAAGAAATATCTAGTCTCAAAAGAAACATTGTAAGCGCTGTACATTACAATGTATATACGACAAAGCAGGGACAGTATATAGAGCCACCAGTTCGAGGATGGTACAGGATGATGCAGTGCCACCAGTAACAAGGATGGTGCAGTGCCACCAGTAACAAGGATGGTACAGTGCCACCAGTAACAAGGATGGTGCAGTGCCCCCAGGAACAAGGATGGTGCAGAGCCATCAGAAACAAGGATGGTGCAGTGCCATCAGTGACAAGAATGGTGCAGTGCCACCAATAACAAGGATGGTGCAGTGCCCCCAGTAACGAGGATGGTCAGGTCCCCCAAGTTCGAGGATGGTGCAGTGCCACCCGTAACAAGGATGGTGCAGAGCCATCAGAAACAAGGATGGTGCAGTGCCATCAGTTACGAGGATGGCGCAGTGCCACCAGTAACAAGGTTGGTGCAGTGCCACCAGTAACAAAGATGATGCAGTGCCACCAGTAACGAGGATGGTACAGTGCCACCAGTTCGAGGATGGTGCAGTGCCACCAGTAACAAGGATGGTGCAGAGCCATCAGTAACAAGGATGGTGCAGAGCCACCAGTAACAAGGATGGTGCAGTGCCACCACCCACAAGGATGGTGCAGAGCCATCAGTAACAAGGATGGTGCAGAGCCACCAGTAACAAGGATGATGCAGTGCCACCAGTAACAAGAATGGTGCAGTGCCACCGGTAACAAGGATGGTGCAGTGCCACCAGTAACAAGGATGATGCAGTGCCACCAGTAACAAGAATGGTGCAGTGCCACCGGTAACAAGGATGGTGCAGTGCCACCAGTAACAAAGATGATGCAGTGCCACCAGTAACGAGGATGGTACAGGGCCACCAGTTCGAGGATGGTGCAGTGCCACCAGTACCAAGGATGGTGCAGTGCCACCAGTAACAAGGATGGTACAGTGCCACCAGTAACAAGGATGGTGCAGGGCCACCAGTAACAAGGATGGTGCAGTGCCACCACCCACAAGGATGGTGCAGAGCCATCAGTAACAAGGATGGTGCAGAGCCACCAGTAACAAGGATGGTGCAGAGTCACCAGTAACAAGGATGGTGCAGTGCCACCAGTTACGAGGATGGTGCAGTGCCACCAGTAACGAGGATGGTGCAGTGCCACCAGTAACAAGGATGGCGCAGTGCCACCAGTAACAAGGATGATGCAGTGCCACCAGTAACGAGGATGGTACAGTGCCACCAGTAACAAGGATGGTGCAGTGCCACCAGTAACAAGGATGTGTCAATCATCAAATGGTGTGTGCTATAGGTCAATCGGTTGATTGGTTGGTGAGATACCACTAGCACATACAGCTCCAATTGAAGTTGAGATGTTAACTTCAAGGCCACCATGATATTTAACACAAGATTCTCTTCCCAATCCTTTAACTGAATTCAAGGGAACATCAAATTTGTTTTGCAGAACATGTGTGGCACATTGAAAAGTGTCACAAAAAATTGTAGTGTTGGGATTGTTATACTTTGGGTTCAAATGTCAAATATGTAGACGTTCGGAACATGGCGTTCGGGTGGCAACATTCGATTTTGTTATTCACCCTTTACCACTTTGTTAAACTTTATACATTTTGCGACAATATATAATATATAACAGCTGTTTCGTTTACTGTTTCAGATGCTGTCCCCGAGTGTTTTACCTAAGGCTGAATCGTCCAAAATGGCGCTAGAGAGATTCCTCCACTACTGGCATAGTAACATTGTACCGGAAATTAAGGCGAGTAGGGTTTGAAACGAGCTCCGTCAGACTTGTACATTTGGATAGATTTTAATCGTTAATATCTTTATCACGTATCGATGCAGTGACGTCGTACTTATTGCGGATGTCGCGAGTTTAAGCGTGGATTCATAAATGCTTTAGTAATAATCAAAATAAGTCATAGAAGGATGGCTAAGTGACCAAATATTAGCACTTACAGCACTTTGAATTCTTAATAGTTAATAATGACATTAAACATCGACCCTTTTGATGAATACTTTAGATTATTATATTCAGCAACTGTTAACCTTCCATTCATATAAGTCCCAACTCTTTGAGGTCAAACATTTAAAGATAGTGACAAAAAGGTGTAATTTTAATATTTCGTATTTTGACAATGCAGGCTGGAAAGAAGGTTATTATTGTTGCTCACTCGAACACTATGAAGAATTTCCACAAATTCCTCCGTAAATTGAAGGAACAAGATGTCAGTGATTTGAGGAAGATTGAACAAGGTAAGAACACACACCAATCTATCTTCCCGTTTATGGAAAGTGTCCACGGTTCTGATTGACCAATCTCTATCCGTAGTTGTCATTCTTTACACTGACATAAACCTCTGCCAATGGCTTAAGTCAGAAATCTTCACAAAGCTAGAACCGGCGTTTTTCAATAATGTTTTGCCCAGAATTGTCCTCGATGTAGTTATAAAACATGAGTAATTATTTTCTTGACGAAATATATACTTTTTTTTAAAAAAAAAACCTGTTAATTAATATAGACGTGGGCCAGAGTAAGGAAGACAACTCTGGAAGGTGATTAAAATACACGCATGTAAAAATGAAACGATTTAATTTAGAGTCAAATAGAGATTTTACACCGTTTCTCAAGCCTGCCAAGCTAGATTCAGTTCAACTTTTGTTTTCTTAATTTATCCTGCTTGTTTAGTTTAGTGGACCTTCATTTTCCTAGGTTTGTCCAGTTAAGTCAATTTCTCCGGTAGTCAGTATTAAGTTTAGTTGAACTTCTTTATGTCGAACTTGTTGTTACAAACATAAACATGACATGATTTAGTGTAAAACAAAAATACATTGAAATACACTTAGATTGGACACACGTTTATTTCAATATGTACAGACAATCGAGAAATACAGGTATTTCAGATATACAGACATTCGAGATATACAAGAATTCGAGATAAACATGTAGTAGACATTTACATTAATTCAATAATACATGTATTCGAGATATACAGTTATGTGTATACATAGATTCGTGATATACAAGTTCAAGTATTAGAGATAGATATGTATTTTTAGCTCACCTGGCCCTTCGGGCCAGGTGAGCTTATGCCATACTGCGGCGTCCGTTGTCCGTCGTCGTCCGTAGTCCGTCGTCCGTCCGTCAACTTTTTCTTTTGAACGACTTCTTCTGAAGAACTGTAGGACCTAGGGTCATGATATTTGGTCAGTAGGTACCTGGGATGGAGTGCTATAAAGTTTCCTCATTAAAATGACCTTGACCTACTATCAAGGTCACAGAGTTTAAATATGTTAAAAAATTCAAACAACAATATCCTAAGAACCGTTTGAACTAGAGTCATGATACTTGGGTATGTTATGTAGACCAGCAGTGCGAATATTTTTCTCAATTACAGTAATGAGGTCAAAGGTCAACTTTAAGTGCTAGTTTGGGGTCAAATGTCAACTTTGGTTAAAAGCTTTAACAGTCTTCTTCTCAAGTTCCATAAGGCCCAGGGTCATGATATTTGGCCAGTAAGTACCTGGGATGTGGTGCTATAAAATTTCCTCATTAAAAAGACCTAGACCTGCTTTGAAGGTCACAGGGGTCAAATATGTTAAAAATTTCAAACAACAATATCCTAAGAACCATTTGAACTAGAGTCATGATACTTGGGTATGTTATGAAGACCAGCAGTTCGAATATTTTTCTCGGTTACAGTTATGAGGTCAAAGGTCAACTATAAATGCTAGTCGGGGTCAAATGTCAACTTTTGTTAAAAGCTTTAACAATCGCCTTCTCAAGTTCCATTAGGCCCAGGGTCATGATATTTAGCCAGTAGGTACCTGGGATGGAGTGCTATAAAGTTTCCTCGTTAAAATGACCTTGACCTACTTTCAAGGTCACAGGGGTCAAATATGTTAAAAACTTCAAACAACAATATCCTAAGAACTATTTGGACTAGTCATGATACTTATGTAGACCAGCTGTGTGAATTGTTTTCTTTATTACAGTAATGAGGGCAAAGGTCAACTTTAAGTGCAAATCGGGATTCAAATGTCAACTTTGGTTAAAAGCTTTGAAATTTAAATGTTAAGTTTCAAACAACAATATCTTCAGAACCGTCAGAACCGTTTAAGAGATGTTAAAATGTCTTGTGTTCTAGTTACCAAATGGTCTTAAGTTACCTATCTGTCAGTTGCATGTAACAAAAGAAACAGGTGAGCCATACAGGCCCTCTGGGCCTCTTGTTTATTCGTAGATTCGAGTTATACAAATATTCGAGATATAAAGTGGTTCGAGATATACATAAGAACAAAGTCTGACTACATTTTATTGCAAGTCATTGATTCGAAAACTATTTCATATTTCAGGCAAACCTCTGCTTTACGAACTGGACCACAATTTCGACACTATAGGATGGAGATATCTAGAATAAAAAAATCGCCTTATCGACAGTCTAAATGTCAATACGTTACAGGAAGGAAGGAAGGAATGAAACTCCTTGAGATATGATAGACCATTCCGTAAATTGGAGTCACTTAAAGAATAAAAACGAACGAATAAAATGTTATTTCCTCCATCACCAAAACCTGGCTCGTCCTTAAAGGGGCTATTTAGTCAAGTGACAGCGTGAATAAAGCGAGAAGTTACCTTCTCTGTCGACTGGAAAGACATTTTTGTTAGCTAGAAATTCCCCGACAGCTGCCGCTAAAACGTATGGCTATACAGTTAAGGATTTCTCCATAACTGATTAAAAACACAAAAAAAGCATTGTCTCTTGTCAATTTCTCGACATGAATTGTTCATAGGGAGTATCAAACTATAGAATCAAGAAGAATTTTGTGACAACGTTATAAAAAAACCACTTGCTTCACTAAATTGTCCCTAGCGCAGTTAAGTGTTGGTGTTAAATAGCCACACTAATCTTACTACGGAACAGAGTCAAAGTTTGGGTTGTTTAGGTTAGGAGGTTACAAGTACTAAATATAACACGATCACCCCTGTATGTTATGAGAAATGCCAGGTTGAGACCTGTGAACCGAAACCTCTTACAAATGATCTTAAAGTTCTCTGGTTCAAATACAATTTTCACTTAAGTTGGACTCCCTGAACAAATGTTCCATATGCCCATGAAACTGGCATGATTAACAACAGAACATTGCCAGTGCGTATGAATCTGTGCCTAATTTCACACCATTTAGCCGGTATCGATCCGCCCAAACAATAGAACGATTTTGTTGAAATAAGCAATGTTTAAAATTTATGGCAAAGGAAATGTTTTATATAGAACTCCATGTATTTATATAGAACTCCATGTATTTATTTAGAACTCCATGTATTTATTTAGAACTCCATGTATTTATTTAGAACTCCATGTATTTATTTAGAACTCCATGTATTTATTATTTATTTAGAACTCCTTGTATTTATTTCCGACATTGTCTATGACAACGGGCATTCAGTGACGGACTACATTCTAACATAAGATTTACACAATCTTCAGTATATCTCGGTCCTAACAGTAAGGACTTCCCACCCTTCATATTACACATGTTTTTCTTTTCGTATTTTCGTGTCGTCATTTCCGTATTGCGTATCGGGCATCGATCGCAACTTCTCGGCCAATTCCGGCTAGGCACGGTATGATTCCCAATCGGGAACCGTCGGCACTTTCCGTAAACGAGAGAATTCCGTATTTTCTCGTTTACGGAAAGTGCCGACGGTTCCCGATTGTATGATTCCGTGCCTAGCCGGAATTGGCCGAGAAGTTGCGATCGATGCCCGATACGAATGACGACACGATCAAGAAGTTGCGATTGATCGGGCATTCCATTACCGTAGTGTAAATTATAGTAACACCAGGTAAACAATAGTACACGTGCGTGACGATGATATGTCAACACCCGATATCGAGACTTAACTTGGAAATGTGTAATCACACGTACTTCTAAAATAAAGATTATGGTAGAAAGACATTAATTAACTAACGGGAAGACATACATAAGATCAGACGACTTCAAGAAGGTCGTATATGAGGCGCATGGAATGCAGACTGATATGTTTTGTTTACCGACCTCACCTGAACGTATCACGTGCTAACAGTAGTTCACAAACTCTTGGTCGTAGGCTACGACTTTTGTTGTCGAGCGAGTTACGCTCTGTCAGATAACTCGTTTCACAAATGCACTTACAATAACTCTGTGAAAATAGTGGTTTGTAAAATATCAAGATCCCTATAAAATACAAGTGCGTGTGCGTGCACGTGATAACGGCATACCGTGCGATAGCATATGGTTACATATGTACCTGACATGCAAATATACCTTGCCGAAGCGGGCTATGGAATGATGTCCAAAGTGTACATGATTGAGACTAATTTTGTTCCATAAAAGAATAGCAAATTGACAATTAAATATAGTAATTTATTTCAGTCGTTTTTGGTATAGTAAAGAAAATAAGTGCCATTGTATAAATTCTATCCCTCGGCAAAAGGTTCCGATTTTTTTCAAGGTAGACAACTCTCATCAGGATAAAAATTGTTGTAAAATGTAAAATAAATAAATTTTAGAGACTTTGTGTGTATTTGGTTCAATTTTTCACTTTTTTTTGTATGAAACTATGTGTCTTGTTTGTTTTAAGCTTGTATTCAGTAACTTTTATCCATACAATTTCAATAAAAAACGCTTTTTCTAACATGTTGTAGATATTTTATGATAAATACAATATTTGTAGGGTTGATTAGCATTTCTTTTCATTATTTTATTAATATTTGAACAATGCCACACACTCAAAAAATGTGAAAGTGTTGAATTTGACAAAAATTCAATTTATCGGTATTTTTACAAAAAAATCCCAAGATTATCGGAATGATTTGATTTTTTTTTAAATCGTCTCTACATATTGACATAACCATTATGTGAAACTTTCATTGAATTCTGCTGGCTAATTGCGAAAAGGTGGAGCCACCTTAATTGAAAACTAAGGAATTACTTTCGCGTTGGGCGAAGGAATCGAGTTGGTCTAAAGAAATATTCAACATAAATTTTTTTGCAATTCAAAATTTGCCTCAGATCAAATAATTCATTGACCCTGTGAAATCGACAAAGCAAGATTCAGTCTTTAAATAATCAATTCCTTTGATTTCTTTAATTTATCGATATTTTAATAACTTGGTATTAAACTACATACATAATTCCATTTGAAAATAAATCCAGTGGATTCGATTCTGTGCCGACCCACAATTCAAACCCAATAAATCTGCGGTGTTTCCTATCAGAAGAAGTTCACAGTCTTGTCCAGAACAGAAGTTTATGTCAAAACACACAATTCCCGAGCCATTCTGTGTCACCGCTATACATTTCACCATACACCCGATTGATGACGTCACATCCACAGTTTCCAATGTGTTAATCGGTAGGTAAGAATGTAAAACGGATTTGAATTTGATGATCTAATTTTGAAAAGGCAAAAAATAGAAAGAATGTACAGAATAATGCAGAAAGTTGAAGCATTGTTGAACGAGATTATGAAGGAAAGGTTCATACAAGAATGTTACTCTTCGATTCCGCCTACTGAATATTTTTTTGAAAGATCCATCGTTGCCAATATAATTATGTGTATTTGAGAGGGAAAAAATGGTTCAAAGACAAACGACCCAATGAGGGAGTGTTTATAGGATCGAAAGTTTTACGACTGAATATTGACAAAACAAAATCGTTATAAATAATAAAGTTACCAATCTAATTAAAATAATTGTAAAGTTACTGTCCTATTCTCATCGTCAGTTTTAATTACATTGCGATCTCTAGAGCCGTCATAAGCAGCAGAGCTGAAAGTAGTAGGGAAGTGCCGCTTTTGGGCCAGGGTCATTGAGTGCAGTCTCCTATATAATCCTTACCACCACCCTAACTGGGTGGAACAGTTAAGATGACGTCCCCCCCTTCGGCAGGGGGGTACCGATCGATGACGTCACAGGGTGGTTCTCATGTATTTGGGGGTTTTCCTGACTGCATCTATTTATAGCGACTCCATCTCGATGGTAGGACGAGACACAAACATCAGGAAGGACAGCCGTCCTATCATGGATTTTAACGTCATCTATCTTTTGTGACGTCATCAATTTCATTGCTGTCAACACTTGGTTTGCTGTTCAAAAACTATTCGAAGTATCTAAATAAAGCTTAAATATTCTTATCAAAATGTAAATATATATATAAAGATATCCGCTGACGTCATCAGCCAGGACCACCTCTCATGGGGCGTTTCGACTCCTATCCTGGAACGCCTTAAAGGTGGCGAGTCGACAGAGATTGGCCAAATCACTGCCCGTCGGTGGATGGCATCCAGCTCAGGTCTTTTCTCCTCCACCAGAGCCAACTAGACGACTTCTCTGCTGTTGTTGAGAGTCGTTGTATTGCTGCCCTTCGGTCTCATCCCCTGATGCCCAATGCCGTGTAATCCTCCACATAGATTGTGCCGGGAACCCCCTGCATCCCATCTCGACAGGTAATGCCCATTTCCCAAGTTTGAGCCCCATCCAAAATCCATCTCTGGTGGGTTGTTGTCTTGGCAGTCTCCCCGGATCTTACGAAGTTGATGTAGGGTCTTTCTTTCACCACTTTCCTCTTCTTTCGTCTTTCCATCTTCAGCGTGTCTGCTAAATCTCGCAGGACCTTGTCGGGTCTCCATGTGTAACGTCCCTGTGTCAAAGCAATATTACAAGATGATAACACGCACGTGGGATAGATTACCTGGTTGGCCACACAGTGGACAGTTGGGGCTTGGCGTCAGTCCCCATCGGTGTAGGTTTGTAGGTGTTGGTAAAACGTCGTACACCAATCGTAGGAGGAACTGGATCATGCATGGTTCTAGTTTCCAAATGTCTAACCATGTTCGTCGTCTGTTTGTGGTCTCCCATCTAGTCCATGCACCCAGTGATCCCATTTCCACAGCCTCCGCCTTCCTGATCTCTTCCTCCATCTTTATAATATTGTCTTGCACCATTTCCCTCCTACCAACTGTGTCGGCTGTTCCCCACATGGTGCATGTGATTTTCCTTGGCTGCTGATGCATGTTGTCCCAACAATATCGCTGTTTCGCAATCTGTTTTCTGCCTGCTGGACGGCGGTGCTTGCCGACCACTTCCGTCCTGTTCTAGTTTCGATCCCTGCACTCCTGATTTTCTGGTCTTTGGAATCCCTAACTATCATCACCAATCTAGCCTTTGTTACCTTGAATTCCTCCACCAATGATGATATTGTGAGCTGCAATGTGGCTGACTTACTGTACAGGCCGATACTGGTGAAGCTTGGGGATACTCCAACCATCTTCGGAGACAATTGTTGATCTTCCTCTCAAGAGCCTCCACTGTAGTCGTGGTTACTTCATACAGTGTGATAGGCCAAGTCAGGCGAGGAAGAAGTCCATGTTGGTAAATCAATGCTTTGAATTTCCCTGGCAGTCCTGTTTTGTCTATCTTCCTCAAGCCCTCCTCCACCTGGGTTTGCAGCCGTTTGATGTTCTTGCTGTAATTCAAGCTTGCGTCAAACCACTTCCCCAAGCACTTGATCGGATTGTCAACTATCGTTTGAATCTCTTCCTGCTGGATCATAAGCTTTAACATCTCCGTCACTTTCCCTCTCTTGATGACCAGGTTTCTTGATTTCCTTGGTTGAACTTCATCCTGGCCCACTCCACTGTATCCTCTAGAGCTGACAATATCCACCGTGCCTGAACATGTGTTGTGGTTGTTATGGTCAGGTCGTCCATAAAACCTCTGTTCATTTGCAGTCTCACTCCTGACAATGTTTTGGGTCCTCTGGTTTCCCTGTCTGCTGCCTTGATGATCAAGTTCATCTCCATCACAAATAGTATAACAGAGATCGTACATCCTGTCACAATGCCTTTCTCAAGTGCCTGCCATGTTGTTGTTATGCCCCCTACCGTGAACCGGAGTCTGATGTTGCTGAAATAATGTATGATCCCCTGGATGTGTTCTAACGCCTTGAAGATCGGTTGGTGTGGAATTGAACCGTACACAGTGGCAAGGTCTAACCAAATCACATATAGGTCTCCATGGTTGATCTTGGCTTCCCGAATCAGCTGTGTGATTGCGCTGGTGTGTTCAATACACCCTGGAAATCCTAGAATGTCTCATTCCTGCACAGAAGAATCAATGTACTCGTTGGATGTCTTGTACGTTGTCATTCTCCTTGCAAGTATGGCGAAAAAGTTCTTCCCTTCGACACTAAAGAGTGATATGGTCCTAAACTGATTTTTGTTTGCAGAGTTCTTCTTCTTCGGTACAAGTATTCCCTCTGCTCTCTGTAAGCATTCGGGGATCTTTCCCTTCCTCCAAATCACTTTCACAAGCCTTCAGAGACGACATAAAGGTTTTGGGCACATCTTGTATACCTTGTATGGTATACCACTTGGTCTCGGTGCTGATCCTGATCGCGCTTTCTTCATCACTTCCACCCTTTCCTTTCGCAATGGTTCTTTCGAATCTAATGGGGTTGCAGGTTCCTCAACTGATGGTATTCTGCTGCACTCCCCCAGTGAGATGTCCCTTTCTTCATCAGAGTGGGTCTTTGCGAGGTATTGTTCCATTTCCTGCCTCGAGGCTTTCAACAGACCGGATCTCTCTTCTCCCAAAAGTGTTGTTGTAAATTTGTAAGGGTTGGAAATGAATGCTGTCCTTTTCCTTGCTGCTTCACTTCTCCGTTTCCGTGAACTCTCCACATTCTGAAGTGTTTTCAACCTTTCCCGAAGGTCATCTCTGCGCAGTTGTAAACCCATTCTCTCATATGCGTTGGACTTCTGGTATCTCTGTTTCAATACTTTCAGCTCCTTTCACAACTTTGCCACTTCCTGCTGTCTCCCATTGGGTTGATGGACTACTCCAGTTCTGTTGGCATCAGCTGTACCAAACCTGCCACAGCTGACTGTATATACAATCGTCGAAAGTGATTTGATTTCCTTTCCACTCCACCCTGCAGCATCGTTTCCAAAATAGTGTCCAGATCGTCATCCAGCTGTTTCCAAATGCTTTTGTCGTTCATCCCTGGCCATTTCACCAGTGTTCTTCTGTCTGCTTGGTTATTGTCCACTTGAGTCACTTGGATTGCATCTCCCTAGGTGAACTTGAGGTGTCTGGCTGCAACGACACATCAGCAGAGAGGTGAGGTCCTTAGCACTGTGGTGTAAATCCTGGGTCTCATCAGATATTACATCTGTGCGCTGCTGTTGTATCTCCTCAGGTCGGCATTTCGCTTTTGCCTGGTGGATCCGCAAACCACTTAGGTTCTTTCAGACCTTCCCACGCTTGCACCTGGTTTCTTTCTCCTTTCCTGCCATCAAAGTCTGTTATATTTTAGCAAATACTGTAATGGCCCTCTAACACACCTGGTTTTATGCAAGTTTGTCAGCAATAGCAATGTGTGTTATAGGACCATAACAACATTTGCTAAAAAGACTCATTGCTTAATTAAGGTAAGGGCACTTAATCGGTGCTTCTGATTCATTAATGTGTGACCCATGACCTTTTTACTATTTTGTTGTGTTAATAAGATTTTATGAAACGTAGAAAGGTCCGCCGCTAACGGAAGCTGACATTAGACTTACAATTCAACACTTTTCAGTAGAAATGGGTAAGGAACAATCACTTCTCTTTGCAGACACCCTCATTTTGTTACCAAAGTACACCATTTTTCATTGAATACAACTTTAATTTAACTTCAGGATTCAATATGCAATGAAGAATTTTGGCCTGAACTAACTTAAGATGTGAAAATGTCGTTTGTTTTGTCTTCGTTTTGCCAATTTTGAAAATCAATCAATATCAAAGCTATATTGGTTGATCCGATACACCATTTCGTAGGTACATGAATTCGTGGATAAAGAGTACCCACTCAAACGGAGAATTACTAAATATCAAACTTGTAATTACTTTGTTGATCTATAACTCACCGATGAAGATTTTCCAAGAAACTAAAAACCCCACTAAAATTAGTGATTGCACAGTATATGTCATATTACTCCTGGGAGGATTCAAACAGTGATACTGCAATACCATAGTATTTAAAAAAAATCTGATTGTTAAAATAATGTAGGCTTTATATGGTAGGAAATATAAACCCCTTAAAAAGACTAACTAAATGCACTGACTGAATTAAAACTTCACCAAGACTTGTTATAATATTCAAAAACATTCAAACGATAACAAAACATTTTTAACAGTTAAAATATTTTAATGTACACACATCGACATAATTGCCTTCACACCAAATATGTCCAAAGCATGGTATAATTACCTGGTAAGAAAGACAAAACAATGTTGGTGTGTCAATAATTTCACCAGTCCAACAGTAAACTGCAGAAAAACATAATTCATGAAGTATATAGGCTAACTAACTATCATATGTGTCTCATTTGCAAAAGAATTCCCCTTTAAGACATTATCATTTATGAACAGCAACTAGGACCAGACACATTTGAAATGTTCACAAGAATTGATGACACATTTGAAAGGTACACAATAATTGATGACACATTTGGAAGGATAACACATTTGAAAGGTACACAATAATTGATGACACATTTGAAAGGTACACAAAAATTGATTACACATTTGAAAGGTATGCAAGTACTGATGACACATTTGAAAGGTACACATGATTACATATCAAGAACAACTTAAATACAAAGCACTGGTTTTATTGTGCAAGGAACCATATTTCCTAGTGTGTAATAGCTATCCAAGATATCATTTTCAGCTGGTTTACCTGATAACTGAACAATGTACAGGTAATAAAATGCAAACCCACCAAATGCATCAATTTTTATAAACCTGTAAATTTAAAACTAGATTCAGTTATCAACACCATTATTCCTAGGACAACTTGTGAATTTCAAATCAAAGATTTTTTTGTTTGTCCTGCGGTAACCCCATCCTTTTACTTTGAGTTTGAGAGTATGTGTTTCTCCATGGGCTTATTGCAGGATGAATACCAGTAATCTCATTTAAAGTCAGTAATATTATTGTAATAATATTGTAGTGTCAGTTGATTTG
Organism: Mizuhopecten yessoensis; assembly: GCF_002113885.1. Taxonomy (NCBI): domain Eukaryota; kingdom Metazoa; phylum Mollusca; class Bivalvia; order Pectinida; family Pectinidae; genus Mizuhopecten; species Mizuhopecten yessoensis. Next base: position 829,218 of record NW_018408742.1, on the reverse strand, counting down.
CATATATTACTTGGGTAAGCAGGTAAAATTGACTACATTGTCATAGTTCACATCTCCATAACAGTGAAATAGTAGTCTTTACTATAGGGGATATAAAAAATCAACAGGTAATTGTCACAACATTTCTTTTGATAAAATGCTGTCTGCCAACTATAGTGTATAGTCGGTAGGTAACAATGGAAAGATTTAAAAGTGTTTTTTTAAGGTGAAGGGTACCACTACCTCTGTTATAATCGTGAAGAAGAGTTCCACTCTGGGTTTTTTACTTGGAGCATTCTCTCTTCTATATAAAAGACAGAGCAAACATAAAAGATTTTTTTCTGATGTATACTTTTTCATATTCTTTGGGGCCCATGAATCGGACACTTTTTCACCTCTGTAGACCACAATCGACTTGTCCAGATCAATGCATGTTAGAGTCGTTTTAATGATTCCTGTATGGCAACTTTTTTAAAGAGTAAGCTTTCTAATGTAATGGTTCCGATTTGGACACCTGCATTTTTTTTTTTAATTTCTATTTTCAAACAATTCAAACTTTCAAATTTCACCTTCCAGCAACTACAATTCCGTAAAATGCTTGGCAACATGCAATTTTATCGAAAATTTCTTTTGAAAATGACTTTTAACAAAGATTTCACTATGACAACAATGGTAAAAATATAACATATTAACACAGTGGTCTCTAAATAAAGGTGGTATCTTGAGCAGGTTTGACTAGTTTATGGTAATCTGTTCAATACTAAATGTGACCATTACATGTTGGATTTAGTAACAGATAATCTTGCAGACTCGCATCATACATACAATACAAATCTTCAATGACAAGAAAGATACTGTATAGCTAAATATTTAGGCTATGGGCTGAATATCTAGGCTAGGGGCTGAATATCTAGGCTAGGGGCTAAATATCTAGGCTAGGGGCTGAATATCTAGGCTAGGGGCTGAATATCTAGGCTAGGGGCTAAATATCTAGGCTAGGGGCTGAATATCTAGGCTAGGGGCTAAATATCTAGGCTAGGGGCTGAATATCTAGGCTAGGGGCTGAATATCTAGGCTAGGGGCTAAATATCTAGGCTAGGGGCTGAATATCTAGGCTAGGGGCTAAATATCTAGGCTAGGGGCTGAATATCTAGGCTAGGGGCTGAATATCTAGGCTAGGGGCTAAATATCTGGGCTAGGGGCTGAATATCTAGGCTAGGGGCTAAATATCAAGTCTTGTGGCTGAATATGGCTGAATATGGCTGAATACCTACCCTATCAGGTGGCTGAATATTTAGCTATAGGCAGCTAGCAGCTGAATATCTTTGTTGGGGGCTGAATATCTAAGCTAGAGGCTGAATATCTGGGTTGGGGGTTGAATATCTAAGCTAGAGGCTGAATATCTGGGTTGGGGGCTGAATATCTAAGGTAGCGGCTGAATATCTTGGTTGGGGGCTGAATATCTCGGTTGGAGCTGAATATCTCAGCTAGCGGCTGAATATCAAGGTTGGTGTTGAATATCTTGACTAGTGACTGAATATATGGGTTGGGGGTTAAATATCTAAGCTAGAGGCTGAATATCTGGGTGGGGGCTGAATATCTAAGCTAGCGGCTAAATATCTGGGTTGGTGTTGAATATCTAGACTAGTGACTGAATATCTGGGTTGGGGGCTGAATATCTAAGGTAGCGGCTGAATACCTGGGTTGGGGGCTGAATATCTAAGGTAGCGGCTGAATACCTGGGTTGGGGGCTGAATATCTCAGTTAGCGGCTGAATACCCAGCTAACACCCCCCAACCCCCTAATTATTGTTAAATGTTTTGAGTGTGAACAAAATATCCAACAAATCTGTACTTCTCTGTTTGAAAAGCATGTAATTTTTCAAATATATATACTTGCAGTAGATCACTAATGTACTTTTAAGACGCAGAAAACTTGTGTCGACTGGCGGTCAAAAGCTCTATTTAATGTCGGTCAAAAGCTCTATATTTTTCTAAATGCCAACCGACTCTAGATAACATTTATCTTATCTTATCTGGCTAAATTAAACAGTGACAAATATAAATAAAAGTAAAATAACAAACCTTTTATACAAGCTAGAAAATAACAGTATAATGTTATGAGAAGAATGAGAGAGCTAGAACGCTAAGAAAATTGGTATGATTTACACTCTCAAGAGCTGGGAAGGTTTAGTATGATAGATGAGCCTGGTACGTTCTACTGGATACAAACCTATACTACAGCACCTATAGAAGGAATGTGTTATGTCACATGTAAATTACATGTATCACAGATATATTTCCATGTTAGTTTAGGATTATATTCCTTTAGCAAATTCAAAACCTTCTTAATCACAGTTACAAAATGCAGAGGGAAACCAAAAATGTCACAATATTACTGAAATTTCAGAAACAAAGGTGACAAAGTAACGTTTTTAAATTCATGAAACACAGAATAAATGAATGCTGAAGATCTCTATGGTAACAGTCAATAAGGTGGTGGTCATGCAATAACAATTAATACACAGTGATATCACATTGATTTTATAAGTGTACCAACACAGCAATCTTACTACATCAATATTTATATTCAAAAATATTTCTTAAAATATCCTAGCTCCTGTTATCAATAAATAGGGCATGTGTGCACTGGATTTTTAACTAAGATCTTCTGCGTACTTTCATCTGGTCAACACGTGTGATTAATGTAAGTTGGAAAACTTGTTTCATAATTGTTGTAAAATAAATGAAGTTCTTATTTATATATAAACTTGAATTAACAATATTTAGTGCCAGAGGTTTCACTTCTTTTGAAAATAAAGTGAATCTGGCTAACTCATATAATGGAGGTACTGAAGCAGAAAACAAAAAGAACTTAAGGTAGAGAGTCCCAGTGTTCTGTGTTGCATCTTCAATGAAGAAGAGTTCCATTTTGTTTGGCATTTTTCTGACTTGGAGTTACTTGCTCATTTACTGTATGAAAGGTTATATACAAATATATTGAGAATGTAGAAAAACAATCAGGAAAACATCTGTCTTGATAACAAAGCAGGGAGCCTATCCACTGTGCTACCAGTCATGATATTCGGGTTGTAACTGTGTTTCTGCAATATTACTCAAATCAATTTTAAAATGTTTAAACTCTGTGAAAAAGATTTGCAAGCAATATTTGTCTTTGTATGATTTTAAAGGATAATATAAATTTAAAAGACAAATAATGCCTGTATACAGCAGGAAAGTGGTTGAACTCCCTATAGAAATTGATGATTATATCATTTATGAAAATGTCAATGATTCAAAATGACAGTGTCATTTATGTAATTAAGAAATTGATAAAACATAGTCCTTTAGAATGGTAAGAGTACATTATATATAAATATATACTGTAGGTACAAAGTATGTGATTTTAGAAATGCAATTTTAAAATACATTTATTTGTAACAAGTAGTATACAGAGCTTAGCATTTTATTTTATTTTTATCCTTAATGGAGTAAAATATGGATACACATAAATATCAGTCAATTTATCAGACCATTGTCCTCAGATGAAAACAATAATTGACCATCATGTAATCACAATTGCCTGGTATATGTAATAAAGATCAGTTCATTTACTAGGAGACCAGAGAAGTAATATCACAGTAATTTGAACATTGGTTTATGTGATGGACTATCAGTCACTTGTGTACTAATAAAACTACTCTTTAGCTTTAGTAAAGATTTTAGTCGAAGATGAGTGTCCACTAATTGTTTTAGTTGTTTGTTGCCTTTCTTGTTGTTTGGTATTTATGATGGCTAAATAACATGTAACGGGGAAATATAACACTGCAACAGACAGATGATCATAAACAATCAAATCGCATATCTGTATGCCGCAAAATCCCATTCTGACTGGCTGTAAGGTTACAAGTGCCATGCAGTTTCTTTGTGTGGTAAAGGACAGGTCTACTACCAAATGAAAGGATAACAGGTTTTACCTTGACTCAATGCGTAGAGTCAATTGATATGTACAGAACTGTAAGATCATACAAAGCTTATTTAAAGTGAAATGGCAAGGGAGAATGGCTACCGGGGTATATCTGTAACAGTCATGGGGGTTTGTCTTAGCTTCATATAAAATATTGGAAGTTTTAAAGCATTTTATGTACACCAATCTAAAATATACAACTGGAATGGATTCAATAATACAATGATTATACTTTGAGGGAAACCTTCCTCAGAAACTGTTTGTTGTATGCGTCAATACATCTGTAGATGATAGGAAACAAAATTCGCCTTCAAAAGACAAGAAATTAAAAGTACAATTCAATAAAATACAAAGACATCATAGCATTTTGAAATCTCAACTTTAAGTCGTGTTTTCAACACTTCTAAAAATTAAATTAGGATCACCACATGACATAAATTAACGTATATCATAAACATTAATCAAAAACAGTTACAGATGACAAGGAACTCCGCTAGAGCTTTAAGTAATCCATGTCCAAGGGAGCTATCAAAAAATTATCTCAACAAAGATCATATCACAATAAACTAAATCCTCGATTTGAAAATAAAGTTAACAAAAAACAATTTTCAGATTTAAAATTATTCAAACTATTTCAATCTGTCAACATAGTAATAGGCACATGAACTTAATTTTTTCACATAAAGTGAACAATGATCTGAAATACATTACATCATTTATCGGATAATAAGCCCACGCCTGGTGATAATCCCTCCCATATCTATTACAGTATTAATGCCAGCAAAGGCTGGATCACTTCTCTGTAATAATCTCATTCCTCTATGTTGAGTCAGATATTAACCTTTTCACCGACCTATTCCCCCACAAAATCACTTTTTAAAATATATAATATATAGAATGTAAAAGTTCAAAATGTCTTATATTAACTAAATTTATTTTAATATTTTATGGATATCATCAGTTATGCAAACTTATATCAGCGTATTGTGAAGATATTGTATGTAACTAGGGTTTATTTATAACAGGAATTCAGCCCCCTCAAAAATCCCTGTATACAGGGATTTGCCGGCAGGAGGAAACCTTTTGAATCACTGTATACAGGGATTTGCCGTCAGGAGGAAGCCTTTTGAATCACTGTTTACAGGGATTCATTGGTGAAGGGGTTACGTGTTGGTTCCCTGGGCTTAACTAAGGATAATTACGATACTGCTTTAAAACTTATTACTTTCATTACTTTCTTTAAAACAAAAATCATATTTTGAATTTATCATTGTGAACTCTTCATGAACAGACAACAAGATCAATATTGCTATGCTGCAAACCTTTGTTTGCAGAGAAATTATGGAGCGAGATTCTTCGATATACCCGACTGTCAAATATCCACTTATAAATGTATTGAATGTTTTTACCGTAAATGCCACAGAAAAGTATCACTTTTTTGACTACTTTTTCTGGTACATGTATATACAAGCCAAACCTGTGGATTCATAAATGTAAATTTTGAAAATTTCAACTGGGCCTGACATAAAATCTACTAGATCTAAGCTTTGGTCTACTTAATTGTACACCCCTGAGTTCCATTTACCTACAAATCTAAAAACATCAGTGTTATCATTACATGCAGGTTGCCGTCAAATATAGCCCACTATTTATCAACCTTGAACCAGCTATGTTTTTCTGCATATGTATAGATCAACATTATAATACATATATGAACATTCAACTTGGTATTCGTGAAGACATTTTGAATACAGAATTCAGAAAAAATCACTTTCTGGATACTTTTATGTAGAAAATTACTATTTTATATATATAGATTGCACTATTGGTAATTGAATTCATGATTTTTATAGATACTAACAAAGAGTCACTACAAAAGCATGCTCAGATTTCGTTAAAGAAAAGAATTCCACTATCCTGCTTTTAAAGACAGAGCATTTTATGTGTTGATCACCTATAAACGGAAGATATGAAATGTACCGGTAAATAGAGAAAAGATGACAAATGGAGGGACAATACTTAACCACGCCATATTTTAACTAACTTCCTCTTTGAAATGAAAAAAAGCATTTCAAATTCCAAAAAGCTAGCAGATTATACAAATTTTAAACTCTCACACAACTATTTATAAAAAAGATTTAAAACACATGATCACTAAAATGTCATTTAAACCAATCCGTAACGTCATAACCGAAGTAAAACTACAAATATAAATCACAAGAAAGCTTTTTGGCACTGGAAAAAATAAAATAACAGAGAAAGCAGAATAATATATCTGACAGCATGTAACAGCCAATCTCATCGATAAAACAAATTTTACAGATGACGATGCTCTTTTGTATATTCAGGGTACAGGGTTTGGTATAAATCAAGTACATGTTTATTCCTCTTTGATCAGCCAGGCCACAATGGCTGGTCATAGGTAGAATTATGCACCAACAATACACATATTTATCCTCTGTTGTGTAAACCTTGGGAAAAAGTACAACCATTAGTTAGATATATTGCACAAATTTTGTTACAGGACTAAGTCAAATCTCAAAAAAATAAAATAAAAAAATTGGTTTAACCTTTACTCATTTACCCCTGAAGTTTCATAATGAACTATTCCAACCTTTAAATAAGAAGAGTTCAAATGTGTCTTCAGGGGTGAATGAGTTAAACCTGAACACTTACAAATTATGCAGATACATTATATGAGCGGTAGATTATAGGTTAAACTTTTAAATAAGGTTATTTATCTAGAACACAACTGTTAGGCAGATAACTCAACAATCCTTCTGCTGTTCTATCCTTCCAGAAAACATATGAAGGCCAATGTCACTGTTTAACCTTTCGAGGTCAAGGTCACTGTCTGACCTCTAGAGATGAACCTAGTCTGGTGACCATGTCCCGACAATTTTTCTGAAGTGATACATCTGTGATGGTCATGTCCGGCACCCCAACCTGTAAAAACAACATGGCTCAATATTAAAACGGGTAAAACCAAGTATACACTGAAAGAATATTTCTAAATTATCTAAAAAAGAACATAATAAACAACTCCTGATTTTGATATGGACCGCAGAAAAATGATAAAACAGAAGTCACTCTCAGTCCTAAAATTTCGGCCCCCAAACCTTCTTCAAAGGTCGAAAGTCAACAACGGATTCAAGTTACATCCATCTTGCTTCTTCAGATTTAAAGGAAATGACGTACAAAATTTAGATGTCACAATAACTTGTTGAATCAATGACGTCATAATAGCACAACGTCAGAATCACAATTGTTTTTTTAATTCTCTAATAAATTCAGAATGAAAACTTGATAATTTACATAATCCGGGAAACCACTGAAAAAAGGCAATATTATCTCATAAATATAGAATAAAATATCTTATAAATCCAGTGTACAATGAAAACAGGATGTGCTACTGTGATGACCTTGCCACTGGAGTGGTAGATAAAACAACCCAGGGCTCTTTTCCACGGAGGAAATTTGTAGAAGTTCCCCTCCTTACCTTGTAGTGAATTGACCATGCTGAAGACAGAGCCTGCATGAAGCGTTGAGTTTCTGAGCCATCATTAAAATACAGCACCCATTGGTCAGCACTAACACCTTGATCATGTGACTCAAACTCCTAAATAAAGAAAAACATTGGTCATGTGACTTAACATCTGTTTATAACATAGGGTCATGTCAGTGATTTCTGTAAAACAGAAGTTGGATATAATTCTAGGACAAATACCAGCAAAAAAGAAAGCATTATTATTTCTACAAAACAAGAGGCCCAGGGGCCTGTATTGCTCACCTGTTTCTTTTTTTACATGAAACTGACAAATAGTTAACTTCAGACCAAATTTGGTAACTTAAACACAAGACATTTTAACATCTCTTAAACGCTTCTTAAGATATTGTTGTTTGAAACTTGAAATTTCAATTTTAAAGCTTTTAACCCACGTTGACTTTTGACTCCGGCTAGCACTTAAAGTTGACATTTGACCTCATAACTGTAATAAAGAAAACGATTCACAGCTGGTCTACATAACATACCAAAGTATCATGGATCTAGACCAAATGTTTCTTAGGATATCATTGTTTGAAGTTTTTAACATATTTGATCCTTGTGACTTTGAAAATACTTTTTAATGAGGAAATTTTATAGCACTCCATCCCAGGTACATACTGGCCAAATATCATGAACCTGGGCCTTATGGAACTTGAGAAGAAGATTGTTAAAAGCTTTTAACTCATGTTAACGTTTAACCCCCGACTAGCACTTTAAGTTGAACTTCGACCTCATTACTGTAATTAAGGAAAAGATTCGCACTGGTGGTCTTCATAACATACCCAAGTATCATGACTCTAGTCCAAATGCTTCTTAGGATATTGTTGTTTGAAGTTTTTAACATATTTGACCCCTGCGACCTTGAAAGTAGGTCAAGGTCATTTTAATGAGAAAATTTTATAGCACTCCATCCCAGGTACCTACAGGCCAAATATCATGACCCTAGGTCCTCCAGTTTTTCAGAAGAAGTCGTTCAAAAGAAAAAGTTGACAAGACGGACGATGGACACTGCAGTGCTGCATAAGCTCACATGGCCCTTTGGGGCAGGTGAGCTAAAAATCTCTGAGACTCAAACCTCTACAATAAAGCAAAACTTCATGTGACTTAAATCCTAAACGATACAAAATGACTTTTAACTTCCAGACACACAAGAGGCCCCCTGCATCCATTTCACTCACCTCTTTCGTTGTTATTTGAATAAGACTTAAATTGTACAACACTAAACTCCCTTGGCTAATACCAAATTAAGTATAAATCACTTCAGTTATTCCAGACTAGAGGTTCCTTAAAGGGGAGGTTGATAGTGAGCGACAGATTCTGTGCCGTGGGGTAAGCTCATTTAACCCACCGGTCACTCAAAATCTTATCTTCTAATCTGTGATTTATAGATCATTTACCTACCAAGACACAGTAGTTGCTGACCGCTGGGTCGGTCAGTACGTTGGTGATGTCCAGTAAGTTAGCACTCCCTAGCGTCCTGAAGAAACTAGTCTGGACATCCTCGTGACACATCAATAATTTCTGCGGAGTAAGTACAAGGCAGCACGGGAGACAATTCACTGTCAGTGGAGTCTTCTAGAAATGACATGCAGACAGAATCAAAATTAGTTTCTGTAAGATTTTTTTTTTAAATTTAAATATTTTGAAAAGAAATAGCACCAATATCAGTAGATTGGTCTGATGGCCAACTTACCTCAAGCCCTTGAGCTACAGCGCGACACAGACTTTGTAGCCACTGATTAGCCTCAACGTCTGTTGCTAAGGCAATGTGCCATGTTGTGCCAGAAGCCATGATGACTTGGATACAGTGATCACGGTCAGTGTTCGAGGCGTGGCGACACCCTATACAGTCATCTCCTCCGAGCTGGACAAAATGAAGAGGCTTACTGACCGCCTTACTGCTATACACACACAGCATACCATCTCTGGAGGGAAAACAAGATATATATCAGGCCGCATTCGTTTATTGTGATCCAAACAGTTGAACGGTTTGGACCAGAGTTGTTGGTTTATGAAATGAGGTTGGACCTAGTAATCTAATGCTGTTTTCAGGCAAGCATTGACAAAGCTTTGTAAGATCTGCATAAACATTCGCAAGTCTGCGAGGATTTATACCCGAAAATGTTATATGTAAAAACAGACAAACCGGTTGAACTGGATACACGAAAGGCGCCTCAGTTACTTCGCTCATAATCAAGAGGTACTGAGGGCCTGCATTACTCACCTACACTGTTAATATATGAAAGCTAAGCACATACAGTTTACAGAGCACGTGAGCTTAACCCCTGTAATGTATAGTATCTGTAAATAACACATTTGTCATGCTTGTTTCTTTTCTCTCAATAACATGCCAAATATGATTTGAAACTTCTAGACTTACGAAACCATTTTTACTTGACACCTATGACAATGAAAGAAGGCAGGGGTCATTTATTTATGGAAACTTATTAGAATATCATCCCTAGTAGCTACTGGCCAAATATCATCACTCAGGCCGTCTGGAACTTGACAAGAATAATTTAAATGTTTTTAACGTAGAATACCCCTGTTGACCCAGACTAGCTCTCAAAGTTGACATAAGACCCCAATATCATATGCTAGACAAAGAAGTGTATGCCTAGTCTCTATAACATACTTAAGTATCATGGTTCTAGATTTCATGACCTTTTACAAAATAGTGTTGAACTTTTAAACATATTTGATCCATGAGGCCTAGATAGAAAGTAAAGGTCATTTGCCTGTGGAAAGTTTATAGTACTTTATTCCTGGTACCTACTGGCCTATAGTACTTTATTCCTGGTACCTACTGGCCTATAGTACTTTATTCCTGGGACCTACTGGCCTATAGTACTTTATTTCTGGTACCTACTGGCCTATAGTACTTTATTCCTGGTACCTACTGGCCTATAGTACTTTATTCCTGGTACCAACTGGCCTATAGTAATTTATTCCTGGTACCTACAGGCCTATAGTACTTTATTCCTTGTACCTACTGGCCTATAGTACTTTATTCCTGGTACCAACTGGCCTATAGTACTTTATTCCTGGTACCAACTGGCCTATAGCACTTTATTCCTGGGACCTACTGGCATATAGTACTTTATTCCTGGTACCTACTGGCTAAATATCATGACCCTAGACCTGGAACTTGACAGTCAGATTTGTAAAATCCTCTAGGCCTTTCAATTTTTAAGAAGAAGCTATTCAAAGAAAAATTTGATGAATCGATGCTGGACACCTCACCAAACCACAAGCTCACAAGCACTAAAGCCATTTAACTCATTCACCCCTGAAATATTATAATGAACTATTGCAACATTTGAATTGGAAGAGTTCAAATGTGTCTTCAGGGCTAGGGGTGAATAGTTTAATGCCAAGTTATCTAAAAACTTAAATAAATCATGCATGTCTTAGGATGTAACTTACTTGAGGACTACGTAGGCTGGTTTCCATGATGTTCCATAGATGAGGGCAGCGGGATCCTGGACGGTACTAAGGAGTGTGCTGCCTAGTGATGCCCCTACCTCGTTCATCTTATACAGAAGGTGACCCTCTTTGTAAGTACTGTCAGAGTTATCCCCCTTAGCTGTCGGGTCATCCCAGTGGACCAGTGAGTAACAGCAAATTTCAACAGCAGATGTCTGTATAAATCATAGTCAACATATCAGTTCAATATACCATGGCAAAGTTTTGCGGGACTTTTAAAATTTGTGCATCCATGAAATTAAAACAACTGCAAGTGGTGATAGAGCTTCTACAATGTATCTGTGTATGCTGTTTAATGAATTTACTCAAGGAGAGTTGTGTCATCATCAATATAAAAAAACATAAATATCACATTTTCAATTTCATTCTATGCTGAAAATTAGAAAGGTTCATGTTAGAAAAATATAATTGTCCTCTATGAATTTTATTGGTTCTTCCAATAGACTGTAAAAATACAAGACTTGTAACATTACAAGATATTTTTTTTAATTTTTGAAAATTTAGCTCAGGAATTTCTGTATCTCTACACAAGATACTCCGACAGTTGTGCTCATTTAGTTCTCTTCGCCCCTGGAATATGTTAAAGCAAAATTGAAGGCTCAATGTGCGCCACTTTGTGGATGAGACAGGAAGACTAGTTGATCCTTTGATGTACATCAAAAGAATCTGTCGGTTGCATAACGGTTAACATTGACAGGCTTTGAAGTCAGGTGTCGCTCCTTTGTAATCTTCAAAGGACAGGTATCAGCCTAGCGATTGGTCAGGTTTTTCTTACCCGAGACCAATTGAATAGCTAGCCCCATGCCTTCAATTATGCTATGGCATATTCCAGAGGTGCAGAGAATGTAAGTGAGGGTAACCCCTGGAGTATCAAGGATGCACAAGGATAAACAATATGAGAACTATTTCCTTACCTCACACTTGCATTCCTGGGCGGCATACTTCCTCAGGGCTATCTTTTGAGTTGTGGCATCGGTCAACACAGAGATCTTTGGTATGTCAAAACCACCCTTGTCAATGGCCTGGCTGAGGCACCCCACAATCGACCTACATGTACATAACGTACGCATACAATGCCGAAGTATAAATCTCTGACTCCAAAGTAAAAGGTGGGCTTTTTACAGAACAATGAAATAACATTTGTTGGGTCATTTCTATGGCCAACAACCATTGACCAAGATATGTAAATACCCCTGCAGACTTTGACATTTTCTGACTTTTTCTATTCATTATATCAAAGACTTAAAAATACTGTAAACTGAGTTGAAAGATTTCATTTTCACCTTAATTGGTGGGGAGAGATTATAACGTATTCAAATATCTCAAATATTTCAATAACTATATTTAAACCATTTATGCAAATCTGCTACAATTTCTTTTTATAATTTCAAACAATATGAACAATTCCAAATCTGTGTCATCATGTTGAACTGATTCATGCTAGATTTGGAAAAAGTGTCACACTTTAGGAAAGATGCAAGGCAAACAAGACTGTAAACATAGAATGTTGCACATGTTTATAATTTTAATACACAATTCAGGCAATTCATATTTCTGAGTATTTTTCGTCCATCTATAAAACTGACCACTGGCCCTGTGTATGCGTATCAGTTCTCAGCTCTATTGAAAACTACATTGAACTTCACAATATTATAGTAACACTCAATGAAAACTATCTGGTTTGGTTTGTTTTTGTTTTATGCCCTATTAACAGTTATGGTCATTTAAGGACGTACCAGGTTTTGGTGGTGGAGGAAAGCCAGAGTACCTGGAGAAAAACCACCGACCTGGGGCCAGTACCAGGCGACTGCCCCACCCCCCTATATGCAAGTGATCGTAGATGGTCAGACAATTTACCCACTCAGCAACTGCAGCCCCAATAAAAACTACCAAGTTTATAGCATACAAAATGCTATACACATACCTGGTAACAAGTTGGCTCCCGGTCGTGATCCAGAACTGTTTTCTTCGGTTCAGACACACAATCTGGATCACCTGGTCTGACAGGCTAAGCTGTAACACAACGAAAACAATTCTGACTACACAGGAAAAAAATCTAGATGTCAATTTGACCTGAAATTGACAATTTATCTTTGGTATTTCAGGTCAATTTATTACCTGAAATTGACTTATTTTGCCTGAAAATTGACTTATTTTGCTCTTTTCATGTAAAACTGACCTGAAAATTTGACCTGAAATTGACATCAAGAAATTTTCCCTGTGTGTCACATCACTTATGATAAATTATCAGTAATTGTACTGCTCAATAAATTAGTACTCCCAAGAAATTATGTTAAAGCCATGTTTGATTATAGGCATTTGTTGAGGACATTAATCAGGTTTTACATAATTTGAAGATGTCAGCACTTACAGATGTTAGCAAAATACAGTCAAACTTCTATGAATGGAACTTTGAAGATTCAAATTTCTCGATGTGTCAAACTTCCGGCAAAGTCCAAATTTCCCCCCTTATATAACACTACTAATATTCCATTTATGAATCAAACTTTTATGAGTCAAATTTCTCGCTGTTTCGAACTACGATCAAGGTCTGATCGTTAGGTTAACACTGTAAATTGTAAACAACTAATAAATTGAACTAAAACAATAGCATTTACCTGAACGATAGCATTGAAATGTCAACGGGTCATTTTAATATCTAAACATGTAAACTACAGTGTTTATGAACAATAGACTTGAAGGCAGATTGAGATCAATTAGCAAATTATGAAATTCATTCCGAAAACATTCTACCTATATATGGGCTAAGGAGATATAACAGCTGTGATACTAATAATGATAACTTCCATGTATGTACCCAGCAAGCTGTATCATAGCTGTTGACTGGGCAATGTATGTACCCAGCCAGCTGTATCATAGCTGTTGACTGGGCAATGTATGTACCCAGCCAGCTGTATCATAGCTGTTGACTGGGCAATGTATGTACCCAGCCAGCTGTATCATAGCTGTTGACTGGGCAATGTATGTACCCAGCCAGCTGTATCATAGCTGTTGACTGGGCAATGTATGTACCCAGCCAGCTGTATCATAGCTGTTGACTGGGCAATGTATGTACCCAGCCAGCTGTATCATAGCTGTTGACTGGGCAATGTATGTACCCAGCCAGCTGTATCATAGCTGTTGACTGGGCAATGTATGTACCCAGCCAGCTGTATCATAGCTGTTGACTGGGCAATGTATGTACCCAGCCAGCTGTATCATAGCTGTTGACTGGGCAATGTATGTACCCAGCCAGCTGTATCATAGCTGTTGACTGGGCAATGTATGTACCCAGCCAGCTGTATCATAGCTGTTGACTGGGCAATGTATGTACCCAGCCAGCTGTATCATAGCTGTTGACTGGGCAATGTATGTACCCAGCCAGCTGTATCATAGCTGTTGACTGGGCAATGTATGTACCCAGCCAGCTGTATCATAGCTGTTGACTGGGCAATGTATGTACCCAGCCAGCTGTATCATAGCTGTTGACTGGGCAATGTATGTACCCAGCCAGCTGTATCATAGCTGTTGACTGGGCAATGTATGTACCCAGCCAGCTGTATCATAGCTGTTGACTGGGCAATGTATGTACCCAGCCAGCTGTATCATAGCTGTTGACTGGGCAATGTATGTACCCAGCCAGCTGTATCATAGCTGTTGACTGGGCAATGTATGTACCCAGCCAGCTGTATCATAGCTGTTGACTGGGCAATGTATGTACCCAGCCAGCTGTATCATAGCTGTTGACTGGGCAATGTATGTACCCAGCCAGCTGTATCATAGCTGTTGACTGGGCAATGTATGTACCCAGCCAGCTGTATCATAGCTGTTGACTGGGCAATGTATGTACCCAGCCAGCTGTATCATAGCTGTTGACTGGGCAATGTATGTACCCAGCCAGCTGTATCATAGCTGTTGACTGGGCAATGTATGTACCCAGCCAGCTGTATCATAGCTGTTGACTGGGCAATGTATGTACCCAGCCAGCTGTATCATAGCTGTTGACTGGGCAATGTATGTACCCAGCCAGCTGTATCATAGCTGTTGACTGGGCAATGTATGTACCCAGCCAGCTGTATCATAGCTGTTGACTGGGCAATGTATGTACCCAGCCAGCTGTATCATAGCTGTTGACTGGGCAATGTATGAAAGAAGCATACAGGTACCCGTGAATGAAATTCTTAGGGGATTATTAATTACAAAATGAGTAACTGAATTTATCTTAGAATTGCAAATTACACAGCATTTTCACAAGACCAGTTATATAAGAAAAACATAGCTAGGAGGTATAGTGGTGTATATTTACAGATATGTAGTCAAGTTGTTGATACGGAATGGATGAGTCCTTGACGAAGCGATGGTCACTCTGAGCCTGAGACAGCAGGTGAAGGGCTCGGTTAGTTACCAACAGAAATACAGTCTTGGCCTCTCCCTCCGTGTGACCAGTCCGTGAAGCAAACGCCTGTATATGGTATAAATGAAGAACTAGAATAGGGACTACATCTACACTACTCATTTGTACTGATGTTTACCAGGAAATTTTCGTCACAATTAAACGTCCAAATTATGGTGTATCTAAAGCTATCATTACCATGAATATTAGTATATACTACAACATACAATATAAAGCAGTAATATTTAAATGGCAAAATTTACACTATAGGTGAACATGGATTTTATCGGAAAAGGGCAAATATTGGACAGGGCAAAATCTTAAGTATCCTGGTATAGAGTTCTTCTTCTCATATAAGCACAGATTGCCAAGTAGAATGCTGAAGAAATGAATTCAGATTCTTTGAGGAGGAAATGGCACAAATTAATCATGACAAGATTCAGCAAAATGTAGGTTACAAGTCACTTTTATAACACATGATTTGACCTTGATGAATTGACCTCTGACCCTTGCTATATAGAGATTGCGACATACCTTGATAAACTCTTCGTCTGTATCATCAAACACGTCCAACATCAGGTATAGCTTTGTGTTGTTGTTCAATCTAAGGAAGACACAAATTTATATAAACATCACCTAAATTTCATGTTTAAAATATAACACAAGGCTATTGTATTTAATCCAAAATAGAGAAAGGCAAAACTCTTGATTAAACATTAAGAGAATATATTTTGAGAGCAAAAAGGGTAAAAAATTTGGAGGCAAACATGAAACAGTTATTTCTTATTGCCATAAATTGACAGTGTGTCTGTCCTAGCTATCTTAGCCTATATTGCCCTATATTGACCTAGCCTATATTTCCCTAGCCTATATTGCACTATATATATTGCCCTAGCCTATATTGCACTAGCCTATATTTCCCTGGGCCTATATTACCCTAGCCTATATTGCCCCAGCCAATATTGCACTAGCCTATATTGCCCTAGCCTATATTGCCCTATATTGCACTAGCCTATATTGCCCGCCTATATTGCCCGCCTATATTGTCCTAGCCTATATTGCCCTAGCCTATATTGCCCTATATTGCCCTAGCTAGTTTTATCGATTCTTAGTTTGTACTACAGATTTGTTGACACTTTGGTACATGTATATGCTCGGTTCTTTTTAATGAATAATATGCATATTGGTACTTACAATGATGGACATATGCTACCAAACAGTGAGATAAGTAATCTTAACAAAATTTATTCATACTTTTTCATATTTACTAATGTTTGTCCATTATTGGGCGGATTTACACAATCATCAGAATTCCTGACGATAGAGTTCTTGTAGTTTTGTTTTAATTGTCTTCTCTAAACACTTGACATTTTTCGCAAATGTTTACCTGACTTCATAAAAACGATTGTCTCACTTCCCAAGGCAGTGTTTTTTCAACTTAAACAGAAAAGGTATACCTGACTTCCCCTATCAAGGTATACCTGACTTCCCCTATCAATGTTTACCTGATTTCCCCTATCGATGCTTACCTGATTTCCCCTATCGATGTTTACCTGACTTCCCCTATCGATGTTTACCTGACTTCCCCTATCAGTGTTTACCTGATTTCCCCTATCAATGTTTACCTGATTTCCCCTATCGATGCTTACCTGATTTCCCCTATCGATGTTTACCTGATTTCCCCTATCGATGTTTTCCTGACTTCCCCTATCAATGTTTACCTGACCTCCCCGATCGATGTTTACCTGATTTCCCCTATCAATGTTTGCCTGATTTCCCCTATCAATGTTTACCTGATTTCCCCTATCCATGTTTACCTGATTTCCCCTATCGATGTTTACCTGACTTCCCCTATCGATGTTTACCTGACTTCCCCTATCGATGTTTTCCTGATTTCCCCTATCAATGTTTACCTGATTTCCCTTATCAATGTTTACCTGATTTCCCCTATCAATGTTTACCTGACTTCCCCGATCGATGTTTACCTGATTTCCCCTATCAATGTTTACCTGACTTCCCCTATCAATCAATGTTTACCTGATTTCCCCTATCGATGTTTACCTGACTTCCCCTATCAATGTTTACCTGACTTCCCCTATCAATGTTTACCTGATTTCCCCTATCAATGTTTACCTGATTTCCCCTCTCAATGTTTACCTCATTTCCC
>NW_018408742.1:804606-811601 GCF_002113885.1 Mizuhopecten yessoensis | reverse complement strand
ATGTTTACCTGACTTCCCCTATCGATGTTTACCTGACTTCCCCTATCAATGTTTACCTGACTTCCCCTATCAATGTTTACCTGATTTCCCCTATCAATGTTTACCTGACTTGCCCTATCAATGTTTACCTGACTTCCCCTATCAATGTTTACCTGACTTCCCCTATCGATGTTTACCTGACTTCCCCTATAAATGTGTACCTGACTTCCCCTATCAATGTTTACCTGACTTCCCCTATCTATGTTTACCTGACTTGCCCTATCAATGTTCACCTGACTTCCCCTATCCATGTTTACCTGACTTGCCCTATCAACGTTTACCTAATTTCCCCTATAAATGTTTCCCTGACTTCCCCTATAAATGTTTCCCTGACTTCCCCTATCAATTTTTACCTGCCTTCCCCTTTCGATGTTTACTTTATTTCCCGTATCAATGATTACCTGATTTCCCCGCTCAATGTTTACCTGTTTTCCCCTATCAATGTTTACCTGATTTACCCTATCGATGTTTACCTGATTTCTCCTATCAATGTTTACCTGATTTCTCCTATCAATCAATGTTTACCTGATTTCCCCTATCAATGTTTACCTGACTTCCCCTATCAATGTTTACCTGATTTACCCTATCAAGGTTTACCTGATTTCTCCTATCGATCAATGTTTACCTGACTTCCCCATATAAATGTTTACCTGACTTCCCCTATTGATGTTTACCTGATTTCCCCTATCAATGTTTACCTGATTTACCCTATCAAGGTTTACCTGATTTCTCCTATCAAGGTTTACCTGATTTCTCCTATCAATCAATGTTTACCTGACTTCCCCTATCAATGTTTACCTGACTTCCCCTATTGATGTTTACCTGATTTCCCCTATCAATGTTTACCTGACTTCCCCGGCCACAGTCTTCTCCTCCTCCTCCAGCACATTCCCATTCTCAATGTCAGTGTCTTCCGGCTCCTCCTCAAACATGTGACGGCCGAGGTGAGTATTCGTCTGGTTAATCATGTCGTTCACACGATCCTGCATCTCTGATGTTGCTGATTTCTGATTGGATGATGATGAATTTATTGCACTTTTCCCTACAATGTCTGTTTTGTCAGGAGAAGATGTAGTTACATTACCACAAGTCAGTATTTCTGGGGTTTTGTCGATGTGTTCATTCAAATCTACATCACTGGTGTTATCAACATTAACACTAACATCTTCAGTTCCATCTGTATTATCACAGGCTTGTGAGGTTCCTTCCAGTGGTTGTGAACATTTTTCATCAATAACCCCCAGTTCGCTTTTACTGGCTACAGTTTTACCTTTCTCCTCACCAATATCGTTTTTCACAGGCAAATCGTTAACAGAGGAAACAACTGCACTTATACTTTCACCGGATTTCGAAGTTGCAGCTAAATCTAATGCCTCGTGTTCGATGGATTCACTATGTGTGTTTTGAGAATCTTTATACACATTAAAGTAGTCGGACTGTGAGTTCTGTATAGGCGTGTGTTTGTATATATTATAGTCCAAATCCTCTTTACTCATGTCTACAAATGCAATGTTATAGTTTTCCATGACCTTAGTTTTGTCATTACCTCGATGTAGGAGGTTGGCATTTAAGGATTCCTGACTGCTCTCCATACCGTCCCCTGGGGAACGATCGGGGAGTTCACTATAATCTCTATCGTCAAAATCTAAAATATCTGACAAGCTTGGTTCCTGTGACAAGCACGAGTTCTGGTGTTGGATAGTGTCGGGACACGCTAGAACAGACACATCCTCCTGAAGTACTTCCTCTCGGTGAACTTTAGCGTGACCTTTTTTCACTGACTTTTTCTTTTTTCTACTTGATGACACACGAATGACTTTAAACTCCTCTTCCTGTTCCTCCAATGAAAGTTCGCGATCGTGACCTCTTGGAAAACTTGACCTTTTGTAGTCCACATGATTATCGCGATCACTCACCAATATCCCAGAGTCCACAGACCCGCCTTTAGACTGACCTGTATCTTCACTGTTCTGACTTTGTGTGTCAATAGCGTTACAACTTTTACCGGTATATTCCACAGCAGCAGTGAACGACTAGAAGGAATTCACATGGGATTATGAAAGGATGTTCAATTGTGAATTCATAAATATGATAATTATTTTAATGTTATATCTCATTTGCAAATATGAATAAAAACATTGTCGAGATAATAAGTGATCGAGTCTTTCAGGGATAAGAATAGTGTGTGCTTACAAAAATAGAAGGATTCGCAATGTTTTGTGTTAAATAACAAAATATGAAATTCCCAATACACATTCTTCTGATTTACTGTATTTATCAAGCAATAAGCCCATGCTTGGTAATAAGCCCACCAATATATATATTTCTGACAGGAAGAAATGCCAACGAAAGCTATTTCATTGTACTGTAATAAGACAATACTGCTTCTATCCTTAGGAGATTATATGTTGACCCCTAGGCTTATTGAAGGATAGATACAGTAATGAAAGATCTCTCAGAATGAATACAGCAGTCAGAGATCTCTTTCACATTAACTTTCATGTCTTCTATTTAAGACTTGCTTCCTCTTGTTTCTTATCTCATATCTCTGTTATCTCGATTTTTCTGACCCGAGATCTCCCATACACTTTCTCTTGTTTTAGATCCAAGATCTCCCATACACTTTCTCTTGTTTTAGATCCAAGATCTCCCATACACTTTCTCTTGTTTGAGATCCGAGATCTCACATACACTTCCTGTTGTTTTACATCAAAGATCTCCCATACATTTTCTCTTGTTTTAAATCCTAAATTTCCCTTACACTTCCTCTTGTTTTAGATCCCAAGTGTCACATACACTTTCTTTTGTTTTAGATCCAAGATCTTTCATACACTTCTTCTTGTTTTTAGGTCCTAAATCTCCCATACACTTCCTCTTAATTTAGATCCAAGATCTCCCATACACTTCCTCTTGTTTTAGATCCTAAATCTCCCATACACTTTCTCTTGTTTTAGATCCAAGATCTCTCATACACTTTCTCTTGTTTTAGATCCTAAATCTTCCATACACTTTCTCTTGTTTTAGATCCGAAATCTCCCATACACTTCCTCTTGTTTTAGATCCAAGATCTCTCATACACTTTCTCTTGTTTTAGATCCGAAATCTCCCATACACTTCCTCTTGTTTTAGATCCAAGATCTCTCATACACTTTCTCTTGTTTTAGATCCGAAATCTGCCATACACTTTTTCTTGTTTTAGATTCTAAATCTCCCATACACTTTCTCTTGTTTTAGATCCGAAATCTCCCATACACTTTCTCTTGTTTTAGATTCATGATCTCTCATACACTTTCTCTTGTTTTAGATCCGAAATCTCCCATACACTTTCTCTTGTTTTAGATTCATGATCTCCCATACACTTCCTCTTGTTTTAGATCCTAAATCTTCCTAACACTTTCTACAGGTCTTGTTCCTCTAATTGGCTCAGCTTACCATATTACGGCCCCTGGTCGAGGTGATACTGTCCATACTGCATAATGAGGCATGGTCATCGTCCTGAAGAGCAGAGTTAGCTGAACTCGTCCTTGACCGACTGCCTGGTGGGTAGGTGCCAAGATCAAGGTAGGGCACATCCTGAAATCAGAGTTTCATCAGGAGGTAAATAAAAAAGAACATTGCGACTATTTCTTAACAATTATCTAAATGAGGAATGTAGATTATAGGTTTAGGCTTAATTTCAATTTAGCAATTATTGACATCTAGATAAATCATAGCAACACACAAGTGCTCTGTATATCACTCAATTTACAGAAATATTTATTTCTGGAAATGTCTTCGGAAAAATTTATATTCTAACACAAACAAATTTGTTTATTTCACTCATTCTATCTCTAAAACATGTTCTTTTCCAAAGATATTTCAGGAAATTAATATTTTGACTACAGGGATAGTCCAATGGCTGGATTTGAATAATACTGTACCACATACATAGTCTAGATGGAAAATGGCGTACTCCAGTCCTGATGTCAGGGTCAGTAGAACGTTCATCCTCTGTAACATAATGTTATACAAACATCAGCTCCTTATTACAGTAAACATCTTAAAAACTACATAAAACCATTATACATTCAAATCAAGCAAAACAACTCATAACTTTATCAATTATCATTTAGCTTCCAACATATTTTTTGGGCTATTTCTTAGAGAAAATATACAATTTGTTTCATAAGGCAAATTTTGAGGACACCTATACCAAGAAATACTGTAGAGCTAACATTTAATGCAGCCACACTGCTTTATCTGACACCTGAGTATTCTGACATCCAACATAATGTAAACTGACAAAAAAAGACCTGTGTAACTGTAAGGTGCAGATAAAGATCATCCATACCTGTTCATCAAGGACAAATGCTTCGCGCACATAATGTTTCTTCACAAGCTTCTTGTTGTCAAGGTAACAACGGATGTAACTTTCAAGGACACATTCATTCAAGGTCATCATCAACCATGCCCTCCCTGATAAGAAGACCGAAGTGTCAAAATGTAATTGGGCGGGTGTTTCCTCTCCAAATAAATGCATGGTTATTTTGATTTTGTTTTTCAAAATCAGAATATTTCTCACTGATGCATGCATATTTATTAGAATGAACCACACATGGGAAACTTTTGTTTATCAATTTGTAATCTGGTAGACTGGTTAAAGAATTGTCAGTTTATCGGTAACATTTGCAAGTCTACAAGGCCTTATCCCTGAAAATGTTATATTTAAATGTAAGACAGGTTTTCAAATGCAGAAAAGTTTTTTAATGTAGAAAAGTTTTTAAATGTAGACAAGTTGGTCTGTCTGCATAAAGAAATGGATCATAGTCAAATGTGCATTTTTTATCCCTGTGTTGAAAGGTAAATACAGAGAATGTGACTGTATGTGTTTAATTATACCAGCTATACTTTCTGTGACTTGCTCTGCTAATTTCCAATACTGTATATCCCTATTTATCAAGTACTTCCAATATTTTACCTCACCCCAAGTATATATTTCACATGCCTTACCTCGCCCCAGGTCTGTTGTGATGTTGCGTAGACGACAGATCTCCTTGACAGCATCCTTCCTGGTGAACTCCTTCACAACTTTCCAGTAGCCATAGTTTATGTGTCTCAGACTGTAAACCAAACAGTATACTCTCAAATTTTGTTCCCAAAAACAGATTTTAATAACAGTTTTGATGCATGGTTTAAAGAAATGTATCTGGTCCATATTATTATTTTACTGCAAAAAATCAATATCATTTTACATGAATTATATTTTACTGTCTTGAAAGAATTCACTGTTCTGTTATAAAGTAACTCTGTTAACTTACGGAGTATCAGTTTGTTTTCTTTCCCTAAAGTATTGATTTTTACCTTCACTTTTTTATTGGAAATGCTACGCAAGCATTGTTTTAGTTTTGAACATGATGACCACAGCTATTTGACAACAAAAAAACAGAATACAAAATATTCAATATTTTACCAACCGTATCAAATTTTCACAAGATAAATGAAATAAAACACTGTTTAAGTTTATTTACCTTATAAAAGGTTAGTGTATATGGCATTTATCATATATCATATATATTGTTATTTTGAATTGCTATCTAGAACTGTTGTGATCAAGAAAAATGTCTGAATTCAATTTTGAAAAGATTAATACAATCTTTCCCTCACTTTTGGAGTATGACAGCAAAAATCTCAGCCCTTGGCGAAGCCCCCAGCTAGAAAACCACTCCCTGGGTTGAGATTTTTCTATCAAATTCATTATATTCCTGTCCTGGACAACTTACCCATGAAGGAAGACATGGTCAAAATTCTCTGTAAGTCGCTGACAGGGGCGGTCAGTATTGGTGAGAGTGACTGGGTCATCTCCACAGCCACATGCAACCTGGTATTCCTGGATCTGCAAAATACAATGCTCATATTAATACAATAAATTGGACGTTTACCAGAATGCATAAGCCCAAGTTTCCTCTATTCCTGACACCAAACTTAGACATTTGACAGAATTCATATGAACTCCGCATTATATTGGAGCAGCAATGTCTCACAGTCTGTGTCCACTAATATCCTATATATTGAATGGACTATATATAGCTAAATCTGCCTGTATAGCCAGATTTACCAGTTCTCTGGTACCTGTTTAAACAGCAGAAGACACTGAACACATGAACAATGCTCAATTTTGTGTAGATACAATAATGTATGTTTGAAGGTTTGATCATGGAAGAGATCTAAGTCAGTGCTGATATATATACTCTACCAATATATAGATGTTTTTTATAAATCTAATGATAGTTTTGAGAATAAAAGATCTATTCTAATCAAGACCATTGTGTCCCAACATTGTTTTAGAAACAGACATATACTTCTGAGATAGTAGTTGTACCGCGTAGTATTATTTCTGTATCCGCCTGTACTGTAATGGTACAGCAATCGAAGAAGGCTAATTGGTATCATGTGATGAGGGTTGACGACTGATTATCAGTCTGATACAGAGTTTGTCAGAATACAGTTCGAGTTCGTTCAATCACTTTGTAAGAAAGCTTACCGACTTGACTGACGTGGCAACACTTGCTACGATTCTGTCCTTTAACCGGAGACGTTCCGGTGCAGAAGCCATCACGATTAAAAACAGTTTTTCACATTGTTTTTGCCAAAAGATGACTTTCCTGTCAGCTGAGAACAGACACTTCCGCCTTCTGATGTTACTCAACACACGACAACAAAACCATCGAATTTCATTTTCTTTTTCTACATACTGATAATCTTGCCTCATATTATTAAAATGTTATTTAAGGAATGATTTTTATTTTTTCAACATTTATGAGGTCATAACAACAATGGGTTTATGGACATATTGAATGAATCGCGTTAGCGATTCATGTAAAATATGTCCAAAAACCCATTGTTGTTATGACCTCATAAATGTTGAAAAAATAAATATCATTCCTTATATTTACATTGACGAATCCTTTCAGTGGATC
>NW_018408742.1:787094-802969 GCF_002113885.1 Mizuhopecten yessoensis | reverse complement strand
TTAAGGAATGATTTTTATTTTTTCAACATTTATGAGGTCATAACAACAATGGGTTTATGGACATATTGAATGAATCGCGTTAGCGATTCATGTAAAATATGTCCAAAAACCCATTGTTGTTATGACCTCATAAATGTTGAAAAAATAAATATCATTCCTTATATTTACATTGACGAATCCTTTCAGTGGATCGATATAACAACGAATAAAACAAATAAACAGGGTTTGTTCCTGCTTATACACGGGTGCAACGCAGTGGCGAGAACAGTGTTTTTTCGCGGGGAAATGTGACACTATCGTGAGAGATCTTAGCAACCGTCAACAACAATAACACAACAAAATGTAGTTCCATATTCAATGTTTATTTGTAGCACAGGACACGTGAATACGTGGATATTTCACAAAGCACAGTTCAATAATATTTTAAGATGTAAGAATTAAGCATCTAGGTCGGTCGTTCCGAGTGAGTAGTTTTTGTAGTGTATTACTACGCAGTGTGATCAGGTTACTATCAGTTCCCACGTGCTGAGATTCTATGAACACCTGTGTTATGCATTTATGAATGTAATTTTTGTCAATGGGTCTAAGCATACAGAATGTAAATATATACAAATACTGATTGGATATTACATAATTTTGGAATTCGTTTACAAATATATAAAATGACACAAATAGTTTTTATTCGATAATAAGATGTTTTATAATTTTGTATTTACTTGTGTAAACTAATATGTATGTTCCAACATGGCAGGACTGAACAAGGAATTGCAAGACTACTTATCAAGAAGTTCTGTAAATGGGTCTTCAGAAGCAGACGACAGGGGGAATTCTGGTGGATTTAGTTTCGGAAAGTTAAATGTATTTAAGAAGTCATCAGAGGAAGCACCATTGAACAATGATGACGTGGCCAACAGCTGGTTTTCGCAAGCACAGAGAGACCCTCTCCTGCCAAGTCTGGTAAAATAATAACACAAAAATATGGCATTACACAGGAATATACAAAATGTGTATTTAAAAAAAAAAAAAAAAAAATGATAAAGGGATGCCACACAAATCTTTTAAGCTTACGTTGTAAATGAATACAAACGACTTTGACAAAAAGACACACTCCTAACACTAGTAGGTAGGGGTGTGAGGTCGTTTCGCCCTAAATCCTGTTCTTCTTCTTCCATTTATTGCGGCATATCTCATAGATATGAGTGCAGTAATGCCGCAATTTTTGTTAGCCCTTTAATATTTTTGGGGTGATTTTTTTTTAGTCCTGTGTGCTAATTTATATAAGAGTCTAAAGTTTTTCTAGGTCTCCCTTGTTAAAAGACTCGTTAGATTGGTATACGTACATGGTCGACCAGACCTGATGTTCTGTACATACAATGTAGCATGAAATTCTTTCGACAAGAAATTTGCTTGTGAAACCACGGGCTTGGATCTTACAACCCGTGGTGAAACGTGAAAATAGTAAATAAAAATAGTAATTAAAAACATTTCAACAGATAATCATAACTTTAAAATATATAATTATATTAGGGGGAAACAACATTTGGCGAACTGGATTTAGGGTGAAACGACCCGAAGTGCAAACAGGATTTAGGGCGAAATAACCTGGATCCTTTAAAAGGACGTAAAACACAAGCAAACCAAGTGACGCTCATATACCAAGCAAAAATTACCATTACCAAGTGAGCTAATATGCCTCTATGGTGTAGCATCTAATCTTTCTCTTCAAACAGATCTTCAAAAACCCTGATTCCTATGATCATGATGTCGCTGAGTAAGGTGTTATCTAAAATCAGGTTTTTTAAAGCAGAACATGATTAGCACTATCAAATTTATGCAAATAGACACCTAGACTGACATTTAAGGTCACAGTTGTCAACGCAAATGCATCAATATCTTTAAACAACTTAAGCATGACCGTCGATCACTCAGTCTAATTCCACTACATTCCTCCTTCCTTATTCTTAGTCTTTGCCCCCAAAGACAACACTATTTACAGGCCAGGTTCGGTATCCCCTTGTCAAGTATTCACTCAATACTTGAAACAAGGGTTCATCAACGGCACCAAATGTAACAGGAGAAGAAAAATGCATGGTCAGACCCGGGTTAAAACCTGTAACCCTCCGAACTCTTAGACAGATGTTTGGCATGTAGCAAATGGGATGATGTACTATCAAATTTGTTCAAATTAATTACCTTGATTTTCATTCAAAGTAATATGGTTCAAATGTATTAAAAACCTTCAAATGATTTCTATAGTCTAAACAATCCTAGAGTGATGATATATGGACTGAAAGTTGACATGGGTTGTATCAGTCAAAAGTCTTAGTTGACCTCTTACAAAGAACCACAATGCTTGTGGTAAAAATGAAGTGAATGACCTTTAAGTACTTGACCAACTTTCAAACTTGCAGACTAAACAAATAGGGCATGGTTTAAATGTATGGTAGGGAGAATGTGTACCTCTAGATCAATCCATTTTATTAGGTTACCTGACCATAGGTCATGGTGACCTATTGTGATAGCCTTTTGTTCGTCGTCGTGCGTTAACTTTTCCTTGTGAACACAATAACTTCAGTAAATGTTAACCGAGTTTGAGGAAACTTTGTATGCAGCCATATATCAATAAGATCTCGGACGAGTTCGAAAATGGGATTTATTGGACAGTAACTTACAAGAGTTATTGCCCTTTGTAATATTATTATTATTGGACCTTGTGAACACGATAACTTGAGTAAATGTTAACCGAGTTTGATGAAACTTTGTATGCAGCCATATATCAATAAGATCCCGGATGAGTTTGAAAATGGGAATTATTGGACAGTAACTTACAAGAGTTATTGCCCTTTGTAATATTATTATAATTGGACCTTGTGAACACGATAACTTGAGTAAATGTTAACCGAGTTTGATGAAACTTTGTATGCAGCCATATATCAATAAGATCCCGGACGAGTTTGAAAATGGGAATTATTGGACAGTAACTTACAGTTATTGCCCTTTGTAATAATATTATTATTGGACCTTTTGAACACGAGAACTTGAGTAAATGTAATGGAAAATGGGAATTATTCGACAGTAACTTACAGAGTTATTGAACATTGTAATAATATTATTATTGGACCTTGTGAACACAATAACTTCAGTAAATGTTAACCGAGTTTGAGGAAACTTTGTATGCAGCCATATATCAATAAGATCTCAGACGAGTTTGAAAATGGGAATTATTGGACACTAACCTACAAGAGTTATTGCCCTTTGTAATTATATTATTATTGGACCTTTTGAACACGAGAACTTGAGTAAATCTTATGGAAAATGGGAATTATTCGACAGTAACTTACAGAGTTATTGAACATTGTAATAATATTATTATTGGACCTTGTGAACACGAGAACCTGAGTAAATGATAACCCAGTTTAATGAAACTTTGTATGCAGCCATATATCAATAAGATCTCTGACGAGTCCGAAAATGGGAATTATTGGACAGTAACTTACAGAGTTATTGCCCTTTGTAAAAATATTATTATTGGACTTTGTGTACACGAGAACTTGAGTAAATATTAACCGAGTTTAATGAAACTTTGTATGCAGCCATATGTCAATAAGATCTCGGACGAGTTTGAAAATGGGAATTATTGGACAGTAACTTACAGAGTTATTGCCCTTTGTAATAATATTATTATTGAACATGGGAACACGAGAACTTGAGTAAATGTTAACTGAGTTTGATGAAACTTTGTATACAGCCATATATCAATAAGATCTCGGATAAGTTCGATAATGGGAATTATTCGACCGTAACTTACAGAGTTATTGAACATTGTAATAATATTTTTATTGGACCTTGTGAACACGAGAACTTGAGTAAATGTTATAGAAAATGGGAATTATTCGACAGTAACTTACAGAGTTATTGAACATTGTAATAATATTATTATTGGACCTTGTGAACACGAGAACTTGAGTAAATGTTATGGAAAATGGAAATTATTCGACAGTAACTTACAGAGTTATTGCCCTTTGTAATAATATTATTACACTATTTTGTATTGGACCTTGTGTTCACGATAACTTGAGTTAATATCAACAAGTTTGATGAAACTCTGTATGTAGCATTATATAAAAAAAAACTCGGATGAGTTCGAAACTCGGAATTATTTGACATTAACTTACAGAATTATTGCCCTTTGTAATAATATTATTATTGGACTTTAAGAACGCGATAACTTGAATAAATGTTGACGAAGTTCAATGAAACTTTGTCCGCAGTGTTACATCTAAAAGATCTCGGACAAGTTGACAACGGTAATTATTTGACGGTAGCCTGCAGAGTTATTGCCCTTTGTCATTATATTATTATTTTTCCCTGTGAAGACGATAACTTGAGTAAATGTTAACAAAGATTGATGAATAACTATGTAAGGTATGGTCAAATTGGTCCGGTATTCAAACTCATCCAAGATCTCATTGATACAAAGCTGCATACAATGTTTCATCACAATCGGTTCATATTTACTGAAGTTATTGTGTTCACAAGGAAAAATTAATGGACGATGCAGCAAGGTCACTCAGACCGAAGAAAAGTATTAATTGGCCCCTGGATGACAGTCCTAATTTGAATCGGATGTCAGGTGACCGTTAAGGCCCATGGGCCTCTTGTCATTATGTATATGTAGTAGGGAGATTGAATGTTTCTAGATGTATTTCAATCTTTTCAAATGTGTTCTTGCTTGAATAATGTTTAAAATAAATAGACAAGAATAACAGATGGCAATTTTTTTTATTTTTTTTTATTTGCAGACTAAGAAACAAAGGATACTTGGATTTGTCATTTGCTTAATGATGGGGACATTTTGTTTTTCTTTGGTAAGTATGACTGAGTTTTAATACCTGTGTTAGCACTCCAACACGTGTGCAAAAAACTTCAGATTGTGCAACTGTAGGCAGAAGAATTTTTTGATAAATTTAATTTGATATTTTGTGAAGATTAACATGATCAAGTGTTTGTTTTTAGAAAAAATATATATATGTAGGCAGAAGAAATGTTTGATAAATTTAATTTGATTTTTTGTGAAGATTTACATGATCAAGTGTTTGTTTTTAGAAAGAATATGTATATGTTAAATATTATTGATTAATCAGATATCTATTTGCAGGATTTTTTTCAGTGGTTATAATTTCATTTTAGTGCATGTATATTCTAAAACAAAATTTGTATCCTTGACAATTGAACTAAATAAAAATAGTTATGAACAGATTAACCCCACATCCTATTGTTGATTTTAACATATCCATGAAAACCTCTTATTTCAGGCAAGTCTTTACATTCCATTACTGTTGCTGAAAGCGAGAAAATTTGCTGTTCTGTATTCTATGGGAAGTGTATTTGTCATTGCTAGGTAAAGTGATTATACAATGTATTATATCAAATATTAAAACTGAAGTAAAAATTTATTAATTTTCACTGATAAGTATTTTCATAATATTGCCTCAAAAACCAATACATGAGAATTTAATTCCTGAGTGAATAATTGCAAATGCAATTAATTTTATTAGGGTGGTCTCTAATACAGATTGCACCAAATAAATGTTTTATAATTAAAATGTGTTTGACTAAATATTAAGGAGATATTTGAGCTTGTGACCGTCTTCTCAAAATATGAACTTCACATAAATATATTATTTTTATAACAGAAGGAATGGTCAAGATAGTTAAGTGTACACTTAATTGTTCTTTGATATCAAAGTTAAATTAGGCTTTCTGAATATTTTAATGTGACTATGAAGTATATTTAAATATGTGTGTATATTTAACTTTTCACTATCCTGCCTACAGCTTTTCATTATTATGGGGCCCGATGAACCATATTAAACACCTATGTTCAGTGGAGCGTATGCCATTTACAGTTGCCTATTTTGGGACCATGTTTGCAACACTATATTTTTCTTTATGGGTGAGTAACATCAATGGCTCCATATTGTATTTAAAACATCACCGAATACTGTTTATGACGATGGAACTAAATTTGTATCAGGTATTTATATATCACAGTACTAATTGTTAAATCAAGGAAGTGAAAAATGTGTCACTTTCTACTAGAAATATATCTCAATGAAGAATTTTCTCTAAAACCAAAATTTCTTCATAGGAAAATCATTGTTTAGAATAAAGGAAAAATATACAGAGCAGGGGAATGTTTGAGAAGCTGGATTTTAGGACTTGTACTGGTGTTGGGAATCGTTTGAAATTTGATGGTAGATCATTGGTTATAATTAGCTAACTGATGATTGATTAGTAATCATTTAAAAAAAAGAACTGTGAAATCCCCCATGCTGTTGTTGCACATTGTTTCAGTAGGCATGGTAGTCTAGTGGTAGGATGCCGGGCTCGTGCCCAAAGGGTTGCGGGTTCGAGTCACGGCACGGCACTGTGTTGGATCTTTGAGCAAGATACTTTACTCCGTTGTTCCAATCTACTCGGCTGTAAATGAGTACATGGTTGGGCATTGCTAAAATTATAGAATGCTAGCTGTGAGCGCCGAAATGGCAGCACCAGCTGTATGCTCCCCAGGGAGTTGAGAAAGATATTGGCTAGTTGCAAAGGCCCTATAACCACGGATAATAATTTGTTAAACGCTTTGAGACGACCGCAAACTAGGTTGTGATAAAGTGATATGATAAGAACCCAAATTATCATTATAAATTATTATTTTACCATGTAAGAACTACCTCCCTTAGAACACTGAATATGTAATTCATGGTCTTAAGCAGCCATGGGCAGCTTGAAAGTTAAGTTAGTCGGTGATGATGCCAACATATCAGCTGCAAATAAAAATCAGCAGACTTCCAAATCAAATATGAATTCTGTAGTTGATTATCAGTTCATTGACCTAACCAACCAGTATTCAACAAAATTGATGAATTGAAACACTCCTGAATTATACAGTGTCCTTTTTTCATTAGAAAACATAGTTTCTTTGAAAACTGATGGCAATCTTTTTGAAAATCTACCTGAATCTGTCATTAGGAGATAAAATACCTGTATCTTTGTCCCAGCACAAGGATCCTGAATGTTTTGTTATAAAACAAAAATCATTTAACTAACCT
Source organism: Mizuhopecten yessoensis (assembly GCF_002113885.1). NCBI lineage: Eukaryota > Metazoa > Mollusca > Bivalvia > Pectinida > Pectinidae > Mizuhopecten > Mizuhopecten yessoensis. Next base: position 795,860 of record NW_018408742.1, on the reverse strand, counting down.
CTATGCTTTATTTTTTCATAATTAACAAATAATGTTAGGGAAGGGAAAATTAGCTCAACATATAATATTTAAAATCTTCAATAACTTATGACTACATCTTGTATATAATATATCCTTATTCGTTGGCAGGTCAGAAGTACAACCTTTACAGTATTATGTGCTGTAGGACAAATCCTTGCTCTTGTGTGGTAAGTTGTTTATAACATTATGTGATAGGTATGAATCAAATCCTGTGGAAGTCCTCATCACTCCTTTCTTTGCTTAATTTGAAAATCATGGCCTCTTTAATTTGCAGGCTTAAATTTGGTAATGACAATAACACTTACATAGGTAACTGTAAAAAGGAATATATTTTGCAAAGTTCCGAAGATTTCTGTATGCCAGTTATTTCATTTTATTGAGGCCTGACTTGATGTAACTGCCTTAACCCATTCACCCTTAAACTCACATTTGAACCTTACCATATCAAAGACTGGGCAAGTCCAGTTTAAAAATGTAGGGGTGAATGAGTTAAAACTGGTCTGTCAGCCTAAATAAACTAAAACTCTTGGCATATCCTACTAAATGTTCAATACCTATTTCACATCTGTTAAGTTAGGTTTCAATAATATTCTCCATGTAGCAAAGATACTTATCAATATTTACCAATAGGTGCTTTTTAATTGAACTGTGTTAGAGCTGCAAGTAATTTTGTTATTTTTTCCACAGGTACATAGTGAGCTATATTCCAGGAGGCCAGACTGGAATGAAGTTTTTCTCAAAAATATTTTATGTTGCTGCATCAAAGACAGTTCAAAAGACATTGCCCATATGAAAGAGAAAATGTGATTGGTTTAAGTTACAATGGCTGTGATTGGTGAATATAGTATTGTGAGGGTCTACAAGTTATTATCCTCAGTCCCAGGGAAAAATTGCAGGAATTATAAGTGTAAGTGCAATTTTACTCTAGGACCAAGGATGCAGGTTTATTTCAGAGGTATTGTATGGGTATAGCTTTGGTGCTTGTTTTTCAGAGGCTTTCAACAGACTTGATATCTACCCGAGGGTATTATCTATCATTGGGGGAAATTGTTCAGGATAAAATGATCTGATAGAAGATGAAGTTTGTTTGAATGACTGGGAAGTGCCAGCAATTGTGAAGTGACAAATTAATCTTATATCAGGTACCTGATTAAATTCTTTTATTATCAAAAATTGTGTGAAACTGTAAATCTCTTTATATTCAAAATATTTTGTTTCATGAAATAGGGCTGTAAGCCTTATTTGTGAATACTTGTATTAACAATTGAGAGGATGATATTTTATGATTGATGAAAATTATTCAAGTAATTAATATTCATGGAAGATTTTATTTAAGTTTGCGAATGAGTCTCTTCCAAAACTAGAGGAAAAATTACCCCTCACAAATATAAAGTGATTTATGGTATTTAAGTTCGAATTAGAACATTACCTGCCAATGAGAACTACATCAATAAGTCTTAAGTTACTATATATTTTTGTACATGAAAATACACCTGTGAAAAAATACATGTTTTATTCAAAGTCTCACAAAGTTCTAGCTTGTCTTATCAGAATTGAATTAGTATATGGCTCTGCCCTTGTTTTGAAAGCATTTGGCCACAGTTGGTTACAAAACACACTTCGGTCTCGAATAAACAGATCTAGAAATGGCATCACCTATCGATCAGGTGTGTAAAATGGGAACAAAACAGGAAATGTAAGCATATCTTAGAGACACAGCCAATATCATTTCTTCATCTACATTAGTACAATGTGCTCAATTCCAGAATTTTGTGATCGAAATATTATGATGTGACCAAATGGCAAAATGATGTCTGTGTAGTTTGATGTTTGTTTCGTTACTTTAGTAGCAACTGATTTGAAGACAAAAAACAATTCATGCCTAATTCCGATCCTCTACACATATTGTTAAGATTTTACAAGATATGTTAATTTTGTACTCGGAACAAATAATGTAAAAATTAAATATCAATTATTGGTGACAATCTACGAAATATTTGTTGGTGATTTTTTATTGTTGGATATATTATCTTAAATGTACATTGTATTTTACTAGTAAAAGTGGTTTTTTTAGCTATTCAAATCACCCTCCTTCCCTGGTCTGTTGTCTGCCCGTCCTTCCTAAAACAGTTCTTGTTATCGTTATTTCTCAGAAAGTACCAGAGGGATCTTTCTCAAATTTGATATGTAGGTTCCCTTTGGTCCTTAGTTGTGTATGTGTACTTTTGAGGCTGATCAGATTAACAAAATCGTTGACAGGCAGCCATCTTGGATTTTGAAAAGTTTGTTACCGTTATTTCTCAAAAAGCGCATGGAAAATATTTCTCAAATTTCATATGAATGTTCTTCTTTGTCCATAATTGTGCATGTATCATTTTGAGACTGATTGAAAAAACGAGGTGACCGCAGGGGGTCATCTTGAATTTTGTCATTTCAAGAATATTATCAATATTTCCTATGGAGTACTTTACAGATCTTTCTCATATTGCAATGATCAGTTCTATTTCTTTCACATTAAGTAATAGACATGTAAATATGTAAAACGACAAACTCACATTGAAGGTTGACTTTTATATACAGCAGTATGAAGTTTAGATCATAAGTTACCCCAAGGTGCATTTACTGTTTACATGACTCAATCAAACAGATAACAGAAAAGAAGAGAAAAGATTAAACTGACATAGAACTAATGAAGATGGTACAATGTTTGGATCTCTATAGATATTAAACCACTTCCCCGTGTAGCTATACAGCTAACAACATCATACCACCTGTGTAGTATAATGAACCTACCTGGGCCGCTTTCGTTTGTCGTGTCCCAAACAGTTGGATTGGTTGGACCAGTGTTGACCTTTTATGAAATGAGGTCGGACCCTGTAGTCTGATGCTGCTTTCAGACGAGCCTTGACATAGCCTTGTAAGGCCTCAATAAACGTTTGCAGGTACGCCAGGATTAATACCTGAAAATGTCACATCTATAAACAGACAAACTGGTTGTTCCACATGACCGTACAGGCCCCTGCACAGTTAAACACTTTTCGCTCATAATAATAATATTAATAAAATCTTTTATTTAGACAGGGTGACATATTTAGATTTACATCTAATTTACAATATGGCCCTGTATTACACAATTCACAATGGACATGATACTTACAACGACATACATCATCAACAGATAATAACACTATCAAATGTTCAGATCCTGACAAGTTAAAGTACAAAAGTATTCGTCCCATCTAAAACATTATCTGCAGGTCTTCAATCTTAAAAGACTCAAATTAGGTAAAAATATGCTGTATGCATTCTAAATTGGTCCATAAAATGCTCACATCTATAAAAACAAATAGTGTCAATAAACACATACCTGTTGTACCTTCCTTTTAAACACCTACCCCAGTAGTTAAACACCTACCCCAGCAGTTAAGCACCTACCCCAGCACTTAAACACCTACTCTAGCAGCTAAACACCTACCCCAGCAGTTAAACACCTACCCCAGCAGTTAAACACCTATTCTAGCAGTTAAACACCTACCTAAGTAGTTAAACACCTACCCCATCAGTTAAACACCTACCCCGGTAGTTTAACACCTACCCCATCAGTTAAACACCTACCCCAAGCAGTTAAACACCAACCCCAGCAGTAAAACACCTACCCCAGCAGTTAAACACCTACTCTAGCAGTTAAACACCTACCCCAGCAGTTAAACACCTACCCCAGCAGTTAAACACCTGTCCCAGCAATTAAACACCTACCCCAGCAGTTAAACACCAACTCTCGCAGTAAAACACCTATCCCAGTAGTTAAACACCTATCCCAGCAGTAAAACAACACCTACCCCAGCAGTTAAACACCTACTGTAGCAGTTAAACACCTACCCCTGTAGTTAAACACCTACCCCAGCAGTTAAACACCTACCCCAGCAGTTAAACACCTACCCCAGCACTTAAACACCTACTCTAGCAGCTAAACACCTACCCCAGCAGTTAAACACCTACCCCAGCACTTAAACACCTACTCTAGCAGCTAAACACCTACCCCAGCAGTTAAACACCTACCCCAGTAGTTAAACACCTGCCCCAGCAGTTAAACACCTACCCCAGTAGTTAAACACCTACTCTAGCGGTAAAACACCTACCCCAGTAGTTAAACACCTACCCCCGTAGTTAAACACCTACCCTAGCGGTAAAACACCTACTCTTGCAGTTAAACACCTACCCCAGCAGTAAAACACATACTCTAGCAGTTAAACACCTACCCCAGCAGTTGAACACCTCCTCTAGCAGTTAAACACCTACCCCAGCAGTTAAACACCTGTCCCAGCAATTATACACCTACCCCAGCAGTTAAACACCAACTCTCGCGGTAAAACACCTATCCCAGTAGTTAAACACCTATCCCAGCAGTAAAACAACACCTACCCCAGCGGTAAAACATCTACTCTAGAAGTTATACACCTAGCCCAGCAGATAAACACCTACCCCAGCAGTTAAACACCTACCCCAGTAGTTAAACACCTGCCCCAGCAGTTAAACACCTACCCCAGCAGTACAACACGTACCCCAGCAGTTAAACACCTACCCCAGCGGTAAAACATCTACTCTAGAAGTTATACACCTAGCCCAGCAGATAAACACCTACCCCAGCAGTTAAACACCTACCCCAGTAGTTAAACACCTACTCTAGCGGTAAAACACCTACCCCAGTAGTTAAACACCTACCCCAGCAGTTAAACACCTCCCCCAGCAGTTAAACACCTGCCCCAGCAGTTAAACACCTACCCCAGCAGTACAACACGTACCCCAGCAGTTAAACACCTACCCCAGCGGTAAAACACCTACTCTAGCAGTTAGACACCTAGCCCAGCAGTAAAACACCTACCCCAGTAGTTAAACACCTACCCCAGCACTTAAACACCTACTCTAGCAGCTAAACACCAAACCCAGCAGTTAAACACCTACCCCAGCAGTTAAACACCTACTCTAGCAGTTAAACACCTACTCTAGCAGTTAAACACCTACTCTTGCAGTTAAACACCTTCCCCAGCAGTTAACTCTCTAGCAGTTAAACACCTACCCCAGTAGTTAAACACCTACCCCAGCACTTAAACACCTACTCTAGCAGCTAAACACCTACCCCAGCAGTTAAACACCTACCCCAGCAGTTAAACACCTACCCCAGTAGTTAACACCTACCCCTGTAGTTAAACACCTACCCAAGCAGTTAAACACCTACTATAGCAGTTAAACACTTATCCCAGCAGTTAAACACCTACCCCACCAGTTAAACACCTACCCCAGAAGTTAAAAACCTACCCCAGCAGTTAAACACCTACCTGTATAGATTGACACAACCTCAATAAACACATAACTGTTGTACCTTCCTTATAAACACCTACCCAAGTAGTTAAACACCTACCTCTATAGATTGGCACAACTACAATAAAAACAGATCTGTTGTACCTTCCTTTTAAACACCTTCCTCAATAGATTGACACAACCTCAATAAACACTTACCCGTTGTACCTTTCTTTTAAACACCTTCCCCGGTAGTTAAACGCCTACCTCTATAGATTGGCACAACTTCAATAAACACTTACCTGTTGTACCTTCCTTTTAAACACCTTCCTCAATAGATCGACACAACCTCAATAAACACTTACCCGTTGTACCTTCCTTTTAAACACCTGTACCAGTAGTTAAACCCCTTCCCCAGTAGTTAAACACCTACCTCTATAGATTGGCACAACTTCAATAAACACTTACCTGTTGTACCTTCCTTTTCAACATCTTCCTCAATAGATTGACACAACCTCAATAAACACTTACCCGTTTTACCTTTCTTTTAAACACCTTCCCCAGTAGTTAAACACCTTCCTCAATAGATTGACACAACCTCAATAAACACTTACCCGTTGTACCTTTCTTTTAAACACCTACCCCAGTAGTGAAACACCTACCTCTATAGATTGACACAACCTCAATAAACACATACCTGTTGTACCTTCCTTTTTAACACCTACCTGGTATGCACCTGCCACAGAAGACTTTCATAGTAAAACACCTATCCTGCATTTTAACAACAGGTTACAAAACTTTGAAGTTGATATACACTTACAGGAGTTTTAACATACGTATTTAAATATGCTTTTTCATCTTTTCCCTCGTATTCTATTTGTTAATGAGTAAGTTTATTTTAGTTTAATTTATTCATAAAAAAACTAATAGGCTACAGCAACAAGAAGACGATTCTAAAAGAGAATGTTGCCAGATACTGAACAATGTGTTTTACCGTATATCCATGTGTTTCATCTTATATAAACTTCAGTAGATACATTCATTGACCTTGACCTCGATCCTGTGGTTGTCATTGTAATTAAATATATTTAAACATTTGATTGTGTTCATCACTTATCACTGATATCATTTGATTTAATAAAATATTTTGAAATGATATCTATCTCAATACATCCTGATACTCCGTGGGTCAGGCTTACTTGCGCTCTTTGCACCAATGGAGTATGTCATAGCAAAACTGAAGGCTCACAGTTAACAGTTCATTGGTTTCAGGTTAAAAAATCATGACCAATCACTGGTAGGATGACGCCTGTTCTTTGAAGATTACAGAGCAACGACACCCGATTTCCAAGCCAGTCTTTTTTTTTACTGCTACGCTGCCGCACATTACAGCAAAGGATCTACACAGAGAGCATAAGTGAGCGTATCCCGCCTCAGATCAAGAATTTAGAGCCATGATACTTGGATATGACATGTAGACCAGTAGTGCAAACCTGTTAATGTCAATATGTCGACTTTGAATGCTGACCAGGGTCATCACATATCATGTCTTGTGGATGTAGACCTCCTGTATCGGGACTCTGGGCCTTACGGAACTTAAGAAGATTTTTTCCCCAATACTCAAATCAACCACCGTACAATACAGCCAATGTATGTCTTTGACACCCAATATAGATCTCAAATATCATGGCTCTAAAAAGATAAATACATTTTAAACAAAAAGTGAGAGAAAAATAAAAAAAAATAGGCCCGGAATCTGAACGGGAATAGATTCGTGACTGTTTGTCTTTTTATTATTTATTTAAACTTTTTTATTTATTTATTTTTATTTTCCATAATCTTAACACAGGTGCATGTGTGTGTACTAAGTACTTAAAACGAAATGTTGTCAAAAGTCCCCTTCACATGTTACGACAACGAAAATATTCTTTGTGATAGTTGTGTTATGGGTGTCTAATTCGAATATATATATATAGGTCAACTGCCAAGTTGACATCCATGCATCGACAGACTGATAACGTAATCCTCAATACCATCTACACCACAAATTAAACAATTACTATTTAAAACAGTTGTCAGGTTTTATTTTGCAAAAGTCGTATATTCTTTTCCCGGTGTCAATCCAATTTTACAGCCCACCGATCACAAGGAATTTTAGCTCTACAACACTGGGTCTTATTTCCTGTCTCGGTGACTCTAGACAAGTTCTGTAGAGACATAAATCTCGGTTTGGCAGATGTCAAAATAGTAGTAATTTCTTACATAAGAAAATCTTCTAAACCAGACGTGAATTGGATGTTTCTCTGCCGTAAACCACCTGTGAGCCGACACACATTTACACCAATTGAAACGTAATTGGTTGGAAGTTCGTGATGATACTATAATTGAAACCCACTTCAGTAGAATAGAGCCCCACAGCACACAGCTATTCCGTCGTGTTTCACTTAATGAGGAAGATCTCGGGAGGATTAAAGTATCATTTTTGAACACAATGCTTGTCTGTTTGTTAAAATTCCCCAATTCACATTATGTAACTAAGTGTTTTGAAGCTATTTGTTAAGATAGTGACGCATTTTCTAACAACGTGTCATTCCTAGATAGTCATAAAATTGTACCCCTACACATAATGATAATAAACATTTATCCGTTTTAAACTTGCTCCGGAAATAGCTGAGAAGTTGTAAGGATTTTAATTTCAGTCCCAACCTTGTGGCGACGTACCCTGGAAAGGACAAATGAAAGGACCAGATGTTCGATTTTTTCTCTAATTAATTGGCGTAGCTTGCCTTTTCAGTGAGTCCGTCCGTCCGTCCGTCCGTCCGTTCGACATATTGGTTAACGTCCATTACTCTAACACTAGAAGTCTAACTATACACTAGAAGTCTAACTATACACGCGAAGTCTAACTATACACTAGAAGCCTAAATACACTAGAAGTCTAACTATACACTATAGATGTCTAACTATACACTAGAAGTCTAACTATACCCGCGAAGTCTAACTATACACTAGAAGTCTAACTATACACTAGAAGCCTAACTATACACTAGAAGTCTAACTATACACGCGAAGTCTAGCTATACACTAGAAGCCTAACTATACGCGCGAAGTATACACTAGAAGTCTAACTATACACTAGAAGTCTAACTATACACTAGAAGTCTAACTTTACACTAGAAGTCTAACTATACACTAGAAGTCTAACTATACACTAAAAGTCTAAATACACGCGAAGTCTAACTAAACACTAGAAGTCTAACTATACACGCGAAGTCTAACTATACACTATAAGTCTAACTATACACGCGCGAAGTCTAACTATACACTAGAAGTCTAACTATACACTAGAAGTATACACTAGAAGTCTAACTATACACTAGAAGTCTAACTATACACTATAAGTCTAACTATACACTAGAAGTCTAACTATACACTAGAAGTCTAACT
>NW_018408742.1:757065-783736 GCF_002113885.1 Mizuhopecten yessoensis | reverse complement strand
ACACTAGAAGTCTAACTATACACTATAAGTCTAACTATACACGCGAAGTCTAACTATACACTATAAGTCTAACTATACACGCGAAGTCTAACTATACACTAGAAGTCTAACTAAACACTAGAAGTCTAACTATACACTATAAGTCTAACTATACACTAGAAGTCTAACTATACACTATAAGTCTAACTATACACGCGAAGTCTAACTATACACTAGAAGTCTAACTATACACGCGAAGTCTAACTATACACTAGAAGTATACACTAGAAGTCTAACTATACACTAGAAGTCTAACTATACACTAGAAGTCTAACTATACACGCGAAGTCTAACCAAGTCAGGACAGCAAAGGTTGTACTCCATTTCCATCCTTTTACATTTTTTTTAATTTGTAAGAGTTATGTCCCTTTAATAACGTTTTTTCTTATAATTCATATTACAATACATCAAAGCTATTATTTTTCGGGTTTCACCACAGAGTTTATCTTTCTGTTGGGATGGATGTCGCGATTGGGAAGAATCACGTGACCTAATTCTCGCTGAAATCGGAAACCCTCAATAAATACAGCTAGCAAACACACAATACTTAAGCTTGTTCCACCACCAGCTTACCATATATCATATAACGTTATTATTTTTGTTCAACATTTGAGTACAGGTATTTGAAAATAAAAATAAACCAAAAAGGAAAAGAAAAATACAAGGTGTCAAACTCGGGACCTGTCCTCTGGCGATCCCAAGCTGTCCAGGAAATGTGAATGCACAGTAACAAAATGAAAAATAACTACTGGAAGTGTTACTCTAAGTGAGAAAACTCTTCAAGTTATGTTGCTTTATCTTTTATATATAAGGGATGATCAATCTTATGTATTTTGTACCTTTATAGAGAGATATTGTGTTGAGGGCATACTATCTACACCTTTACGCACCAACAGCAAGGTTGCATAGGAGAGTTAGGACATAATGTATGTAATCGCTATTCAGACCTCCGGTCTAAATACATAAAGAAATATTATTTCAAAAGGCCTAGGTTGTATAAATTTGTTCAATTACTCAAAATCGAAAACACAAAAGAACTTAATAATTTAGGAAAGTATTTATCATTAGCGTTTAAACGTAGACTAGATTTATTAAGAGGTCATCACTAGAACAGGTCATGTTAAGATACATCTTGTAAATCAGTTTATTGAATACTAATTCTTGTATGGGTGAATGAGGGTGAAAAAGGTTCTGGCGTGTGTATGAATGTGAGTATGATGAATGAGGAATGATTGCTGCTGCTGTTGCTGATACGATGATGATGATGATGATAATGTAATGATGTAATGATGTGAAGATGCGATGATGATGTGTGTGCGAGTTAGTGTGATGATGCGATGATGATGATGATGTGTGTGCGAGTTAGTGTGAGTGTTCTTGATGATGAGGATGATGTTTCCGAGTCAGTGTGAGTGTGTCCTTGTGAGTGTCTTGGTCTTATATGTAATTGACATAAGTTGTAAAACTTCAGCAAATAAAGAACTTGAACTTGAACTTGATGTCCTGGGAGAGGTATACCGTTCTATGTTCGCCTCGCCCACAGATGAACAAAGTATTAGGGCACAAGGACATGGAAACCTTGATGTGTAGGGACTGAAATATTTACCATCTTTGGGAGGAGGGGTGCATTTTTAGCGATTTTGACCTTAACCCCTAAAACGTCTAATAATACTCCCTGCACACCAGGAAAGGTCAAAACATACATACTCTGTTCTAATTATACTGTTCTTGTGTGTACATGTACCCGGAACCAATCATTTATACACAAAATTCACGTACGAGAGTGTGTGCCATTCCCTCCCAATCACGCGACTCGTCCCACTCGCGAGTTTACAGCACCCTCCCGTGAGTGTACCAACAGTCCCTGTCTGGTCAGGCGAAAACTAACGAGTTCTCGACATGTCATGTGATCGTCAGTGACTTGTTAAGTTGTTGCAATTTGACAGGTGTGTTATGGTCACTGAGCGCGAACCGCTCCAATCCTATGGGAACCCACAGGGGCCTAAGCATTTGTTACAGTTATATTTGGACCTAAACTAAAGTGTTCAGAGTACTGTTTCGCGTTTTAAGGGTTTACATCAACTTCCGGTAAATATGCCATCCCAATGATGATCAAACCCCAATGATGATATTATTACCGAAAATAAACCCCTTAAACGTGTAAAATTACTCTGAACACCTTAGTTTATGTCCAAATATATAGCTGTAGCAAATTATCAGGTCCCTGTGTGAGAACCTGCTCATGAATAAAGCATATTAATCAGTACCGTTTACCAATAATGAAAAGCCTCAAGTACAGAAGTTGTGGGTTTTTTGGTGTGTTTTTTTAAGTGTTTAATTAAAGCTGTTTTGCTTTTTGTGGTTTTCGTCTCGGCGATAGTAAAACAGTACTCCGGAGCTCAGGGACCTGGTAATTTGTTACAGCCATATTCGTATGTATCATCATTTGGTTGGCATTTTGACCGAAAGTGGATCTAAATCCCTATAACCGAATATGGTTGTAACAAATTATCAGGTCCCTGTGCTCCTCAGTGCGTGGGTGCGGATGGATGTCCATGGGAAAATGTTCTCATGACACTTAGTACCGAATGTGTTCTATCCACTCTTGGTAACCGACAACAGTCCAGCAATCTAAGATGGCACAGAAGACAAGAACAGATGAACAGAAAACAATATCGCAAACGGAAGTAATGTAGAGGATAGAATATTTGCCCCATCCCTTGTAGCAGTAGTTTTTTTTATTAACCATTTACAGGTAATACCTAGTCTAACATACTAAGTTTTTGTGTCGGAACAGCTTTTACAGAACCTCGGGAGACAATCGAAAAAACAAACGTTTGCACGCAGTAAATACTCCAGAATTGGCATTCTGTTTTTCACTGCATGACCGGAAATCTGGAGCCGACATTTTATTGCTGTCCTTTGACATTGGAGCATTGCCATGCCGACTGAAGTGGGTGCCGTGTAGAATAAGAGGTTTTCATTAGTGTATTGTGCTATAGGGGACGTCAAGTTCAAAATTGACGTGAGTGTCTTTGCGGAATCGAAGCTTTTCTCTGGTTCGCTCTGTTATAGGACATTGAAAAGACCACTGTTTGTCTGATTACCCCCTTTACAAAAATGCTTATGTCACCTCGTACCTCTGGTGTTTATCTTTGCATCCGTCGTATCATGACCTATTTATATAAAAGACACACGTCTTCAGTCATTAAATGACCTACATAATAAAATTGCGTTTCAAATAGAATGTTGTTCGGAAAGGTAAGAAAAAGCGCATACGCCTAGCATTGACGAACCATTTTTATCACAAAGAAATGTGTTATGTGTAATATTTTGTATAATGGTTTCGCAACTAGTAACGATAGACTGCATGATATTTCATAAATAGACACAGCATATGTGAACGAAAGGACGGCGCGTGCTACAGGAGGATATTGTTGACGACGTTTGTGACCAATGTGTTTCCATACAATCTGCAGGGTGAACCATTGTCAGCACCGCCCCTAATTTGTAGGGACGGGGGGTAGCCGTAACAATTATTTATTATCCCTTAAAGAACAGTTTAGTCTTATCAGGAAATCAATCAACCAATTTAACTGGCCAATTTCCTGTGAGTCCACAACAAAAGATGGTGGACAAATAACAATGGAAATTGTTGGCGCATAAAACTGTAAATCTCTCAAACCCTACCATACATCACAATCACCTACCCAATCACGTATATGTCACGGTAGATGTTAACACAAAACTACTTCCCTTTCCATTCTCTCAACAGTTAATCTGACTCGTATCCAACCATGTAAACAGCAGGAACCCAGGTCTTGAATTGCTAACAAGATTCAATTCACTTCATATTTTCGCTGTAGTTGTGGCCTGAACCTATACGAAAAAATAATTAAAACCCTTGGAATGAGTCGGGTTCGTTAGCATAAGTTACTATTATAGATATTGCACGATTATTTTTTTAAATATCCAAAATATTTTTAGCGAAAAACCGCCCACTCAAATACAGTTTCACAAGTATCGCTGTTTTTGTTTTCAGTTTAAACATCCCTATACTGACATATTTCATTTATCAGTATCAGTAATATACATATGGTTCGTCATCCGATTTCGACGGCATTTGTAATATGACGTCAGAGGTCATCGAATCTATATGGAGTTCAGGGCCCGTATTCATGAAACCGTTCTCATGCTCAAGCATGGATTTTGTGCTCAAGTCTTATTTCTTGTTCCAGTTCTAAATTATTTAAAAAAAACTATTTTGTTTAAGTTTTGTACAAAAATTGAAGAAACTTGAAGCCGAATACTGTTTCAATATTTGAATTTGACTTTTTGATCGTTGACATGATTAAGGTGGGTTACAAGAAAGCTGGCAAGAGCACAGAATCCATGTTTGAGCATGAGAACGGTTTCATGAATACGAAATGGAGTCGTTCAAATGTTCTGGTTAAGTCTGAAAAATAAATTTGTGATTCTGTAGGTAGATCGTGTGTTGAGAATTTCCTGTTCGATAATGGTTAAACCTAGATCTAACAAATAACAATTACGCTGACATATATATATAAATTCACCGTAAGTCTATGTAAGTATATCCCTATTATAAACCGGAAGTCTATATAAGTTTACACTTGGTAGTGGAGTGGTCATATGTCAGGCTGCCTTTGTCCGTATTACAGTCCACTTTAGACAAAAGTACGTAGTGACACGTGTAGGCTATGAAACGGAGTACCGAACGGGTTTAATTGTAACGGAGACCATTACACAAGCCCTACAACTGTCCCCATATAGTCGTAAATGGCGCAGCAGAAAGAGTTCTCACTACCAAATTTGAGCGACTGAATCGGACAATATTTGAATTTCGCCCAATCAGAAGCGAGTTTATGCCGACCTTCTTTTTCCAATCAGGATAGGAAGGGTTTTTTCTCTCAGTGTTTTGAAACCCATATAATATACTTAGATACCAGACTTAAATAAAATCAACCAATATACGAATTTCGGCCAATGAAAATCCAGTCTGTGGCAGTAATCTTGTTTAATGACAATTGGAAATCTCGTCTGAGTTCGGAGTATAAAAAATATACCTAAATAGCAAAAATGAGCAAAATAGAATAATATCCGAATTTCGACCTATAAGAACCCAGTTTATTGCAACATTTGCCATGTTTTGAATGGAAGGTTTCATCACAAATACACCTGCCTGGAGATATTTATGTGAAGTTCCATAAGTATACGGCCAGCACACTCGGAGAAACCTCCGGAAAACATTTGGCGGGAGAGTAAGCTAGATTAGAAAGAAGAGGCAGCAAGACCAAAAACTCACTTAATGACGAGGCATGTCACTTATAAACATGCGGAAAAATATAAGCAATTTTTGTCAGTCCTTATAACTACTGTAATTAAAAAAGACAAACTCTTTAAGACGCACAGTTAATGACTACACTTATTTTATTCATTTTATTTTATAACGGCATCCTTTTTGTGGGCTATTTTCTTGGGTCATCCAAAATAACCTGAAAACGCCTATAATCGGGATGAGAGAAAATTAAATTACTATAATCAAAACTAAAATGCATATGTTTTGGTATTGTTTGGAATATTATCGGCAACAAATAAAAAGTGAAAATTGAGTGTAAAAAGTGTCGATAGATCTAAATTAAACAACTTGGACGGTGTCCAGCACTACGTTTACAGTTTCATTTTTACTCCCATTGAAAATGTAGCCCAAGCCTTAAAAGCAATTTACTAAAACAAACACAAACACAAACACATATGTCGCAAAAAATATTTTTTCAAACCTTCATACAATCACTCATTTCTGAGTAGTTCAATTAATACAAATTAAATTTACTGTCAACTGGAGACAGACAACATGCAGCTCCTGAACGTTGGTTAGTAGTTCGTCAACTTTAACCTTTTGGAACGTAAGGTGACGTTACATCCGTTCATTTTCTGTACTGTATTTCGCATACAAATATATGGTGGAGTTTCCATTTCACAAGAAAATTATAAAACATAGACACTTAATCACACAATGAAATAGCTTTTTGCGAATATTGCGAAAATGTCGATTTCCTTTGTCAGTCTTAAAGTCTTAAACTCATCCATCTTGGTCTTCATTATGACGTCATATAACTAGTTGGAATTTTTTATGACGTCATTCCATATCGTTTAATGATGTCATGAAAGTTAATATTACATATCTTCATGCGTAAAATATCGCAGGGGTATATCCTCTGCATAGCATGGTAATTGCGCTGTAAAATGAAATAAACTAAACCCTCAAAAAGTCACATCTCCAAAATCTCTCGGTATAACGTATATTCTGCACCCGAATCGAATTGATAGAATCCAAGGAAGCACTAGCTTGCGGATAATATGAGTTGACAAGCCCTGCATACCTCTTGTTTTGATTAAAGACAAAAGTGAATCGCGCAGCAGCGTCACGGTTAGAATTAACGGTCTTTGAACTCGGATTGTCTCTTTGACAACCTCTCATACATACATTGTACGTGCCATTAGGGATATCAGGTTGCGACCGGAGTCAGTTTTCCATGTTTGGAACCTATCGAATTGCTCACCCATCGATTTTGTGATGACATAGTGCAGCGTAGATATCAATAGCGGAACCTTTCAATCTTAAACCTTTCAATCTTTAAATAGACAACCTCTAACTTCGACGTATAAACGTCCCCTGTGAAAACCTATCCAGTTTTCCAGACATTCAACAAATGCATCATACTCGCGTTTTGTAGAAACTATATCTCACTACATCTTGGTCGGTGCTGCTAAATAGCACCAAACGGTTATTTTTGAAGAAATCGAACCCCTTTTATCTCGCGCGTTCGTCCCCCCGGCGCTGCTTGGCATCTTCGTTTGGCGAGATTTCGGGCAACCGGAACAATTTATACTTCATCATTTTTTAATCGTGACGTATTTGCGCGAGATTACATCTTCAGATCTAAGGTCATTATAGAGTTTTTAAATTTCCATAAAACATTTTGCATATTTTACAGAATTCTAATAATTCGACATCCTTGCCTGACAAAATGCCTGTAATGTCTTGAAGGAGAGTTATCGTGGATGTTAACACGTAAGCCATTCCGAGATACGAAGTGTGAGCTAAACTTCACACAGACATCATATAGGCCCAATGCGAAAAGTAAACATATGCCAAGACAACGTTCACGGCCTAGACAACATAGAAAGCCATTACAACACATAGGGACTTGACAACCAGTAAACATGTCACACAGGGTCATGGCAACCCGAAAATATGTCATACAGTATCATGACACCAGTAAATAAGTCATACAGGTTCATGATACCAGTAAATATGTCATACAGGTTCATGACACCAGTAAATAAGCCATTCAGGGTCATGACACTAGTAAATATGTCATATGGGTTTATGGCACCAGTAAATATGTCATACAAGTTCATGACACAAGTAAATATGTCATATGGGTTTATGACACCAGTAGTTATGTCATACAGGTTCATGACACCAGTAAATATGTCATATAGGTTCTCGACATTAGTAAATATGTCACACAGTGTCATGACACCAGTAAATATGTTTTACAGTTTCATGACACTATATAACTACATGTATGACATATTTACTAGTGTCACGAACCTGTAAAACATATTTACTGGTGTCATGACACTGTATGATTTTTGTTTAATTTTCTCCCAACCAATCAAATAGCTAGAAATTCACTTCAGGTGTAACAACAGTAAATATGTCATACAGGTAAAAGACACAGTAAATATGTCATACAGGTTCATGACACAAGTAAATATGTCATACAGTGTCATGACACCAGTAAATATGTCATACAGGCTCAGTACACCAGTAAATACGTCATACGGATTCATGACACCAGCATATTTGTCATACAGGGACATAACAACCGTGTTATACCCGTGCTACAGGTCTATCTCAACATACAAGGTAATGGAGAAAGTTACAAAATACACGAAGACAGTGACATCAAACAGTCTTAAGTATAAAATACAGATAATCGAAGGGCTCTTAAAGAAGGTTTAAAGTAAAAGAATATTAGATTTTGCATTTCGTGGTCTCAATGTTATACATTTGCTGCTCTGCAATTCATCAACTATTTTTCAAGTCAGTGGGTGATTTTCCTTCATAAATCCATTTATATTTTACTACAAGTTATTCATTTATAACATTTGAGGAAAAATTGTCCTTAAAATCTGTTTTTAAGAATTAAGAACATTTTTAAAGTTCAGAAGTGTTCGAATTCCTCGGCCTGCATAGGTTTCCTGTTGTTAACTGAATAGAAACAACGTTACAACTTTCACCATAAAAAAGAGCCATACCAAAGACTATGCCGATGGCATACGGATGGTAGGCACCAAATGCATCTTAAATGTTTGGTCCTCATCCATACTGCATCACTGTGGTTCCGGTAATGCACCATTATGGTTCCGGTAATGCATACTTGTATTGTCGATAATGTATCATAGTTGCTTCTGTAATGCATCACGATTGCTTCTGTATTGTATCGTTGTGGTTCTGGTAATGTTTCGTTGTGGTTCTGGTAGTGTATCATTGTGGTTCCGGTAATGTTTCGTTGTGGTTTCGGTAACGTATGATTGTGGTTCCGGTAATGTATGATTGTTCTTTCGGTGATGTATCATTGTGGTTCTGGTAATGTATCAATGTGGTTCCGGTAATGTATTATTGTGGTTCGGGTAAATGTATTATTGATTTTCCGGAAATGTATCATTGTGGTTTCGGTAATGCATACTTGTTGTTTCGATAATGCATCGTGGTTGCTCCTCTAAGGTATCATTATGGTTCTGGTAATGTATCGTTGTGGTTCCGGTAATGTATCATTTTGGTTTCGGTAATGTATCGTTGTGGTTCCGGTAATGTATCGTTGTGGTTCCGGCAATGCATCACTGTGGTTTCGGTAATGTATCGTTGTGGTTCCGGTAATGTATCGTTGTGGTTCCGGCAATGCATCATTGTGGTTCCGGTTATGTATCGTTGCTGTTCCGGTAATGCATCACTGTGGTTTCGGTTTGTACCTGGTATTGTGCGCCGCTGTCCTTTATCTATGCTATGTCTGACACCATGTTAGTTCATACTTACAAATGCTTTCCATATCACTACCGCCACTGTATGTATTGTACAATGTTGGTTGAGATTTCAATTTGCAAAACATAACATCTTATACAATACAAAAGAACAATTCCAGTAAGAAAATGGTAACTTAAACTCTCCATAACACGCAAGCACAGCCCAATTATACCTACAACTAAAGCTGTCTGCCGTTATATCGAATCCGACAAAAGGTATGTAGTCAACAAAATGAGGTTGAGGAAATAAGAACACGAACAAACTAGATGCCGAACTGTAGAGTTAGGCAAATCACATCTTAATTATCTTTGCTGAATTCCTGTCATGCCTTTGAAGACGCCACGCGAAAAGGGGCACGGAGATGTCGTTTTTAAGGAGGCTATTATCATTTCTGGAATAGCTGTAATTTCAGTGAGCCAATCGTTCGCGGATATGCGTACCCCTTAGTTGAGTCAGTGAATATGGCAGGCCGCCAAAGTACCGCATCGACGCCTTCTGGGGGTGGTACTGCCCACCTTTCTGAGCACTTCTGCAGTCCTAGGCTGTTACTTTTGGCACATCTTGAGAAATTCTCCGCCGATTAAAGTAAACACACATTCTGTTGCAATGCTTTTGCACTCTTCCAGCAGTTTCATAAAAACAAATATCTGGTATGTTTCTGGAGAATTGCGGTTATCAGTAGATTTTTTTTATATTTTTGACAACATTGACGGTAAACTGATTTGTAAACTGAAATATCTGTGAGGTAAGTTGACTACCGTTACGTTGTGATACGTGAGTGGGAAGGAAACTATACAAAGAAAACGTGTCTACTCGTTTGTTTCAATTAAGGATTGAATCTTGCTTTGGTCGATTTCATGGGTCGATGAATTGAGTTGGTCTTGAAACAAATTTAATGAACTGCGAAGCAGTTCATGTTGAATTTGTTTCAAGACCAACTCAATTCATCACCCCATGAAATCGACCAAAGCAAGATTCAATGTTTATATTTCAATCAACGCGATAGTTGGAACTTGTGAAGTCTATTCTGATCGTTTGTCCCAGGTCCTTGTCACTACCGCTAGCAATCGTGAGCTGATAATATTTTGTTGATTGGTCGTTTTTGGTTGTTTAAACAATTTTTGTGTTGCTTCAATAAAAATGTGAAATCTCAAATGGCATCTTTGTTTAAACATGTCAATATATAGTTATCTCTCTTCGCAAAATCATAAGCACAGGCAATGTACAGTTACATTTGGTAGTTGCATTGAGTCCAACTTGAGTAGGAATTGAAATATTACTTTATTAATTTTGCTAATAACTACTTTTCATTTATTAGTTCTTAGCTAGTTCCTACGTAAATCATATCTTTTTTTTTAGTTTACGACTTTTACTCAATTCAGCATTACTGATGCGCACAGTCTGTCTTATGAAATAGAATGCAAACGTTTTCAGCTTGAAAGCCATCAAGACGTCAATTGTATTTTCTCGTATGGCGTAAAAATGAAGAAAAGCCGCAACCTTGGCATTATTCTCCCAAATTTGTTGTCACGGATATTAACGTGTACCAGTGAAATGACGTCACTGATTATGACGTCAGAATTGCGGAAGTACGTACTATACAATGTATTTTTAAAATTGAGTAGCACTGACTAGTTGAGACGTATTCGCGTCAATCGGAAATATTGAAATTATACTCACACTGAGTTAACCTCACACACAAGAAAGAAAAATGTACGGCATTCCAATTTAGAACTGGAAATTCATCAATGAAGATATGTACCCCAGTTTCCTAAACTCCTTCTGACAGGGAAATAGATGAGGGTTGTAATCACAGCATTTTCGGAATTCACAGATCTGCCGATCATAAGACCAATTATGATAACTGACCTGTCTCTGTGTCGCGGTCAGTAGATCTCCTTCTGTCAGAATGTCTTGTTACATTATAGTAGTAGCTCATTGATTGTATAGCTGCGTTAGTGATTGTGCTACCTAGGCAACAGTCAGGGGCGTAGCTAGCCCTTGTTCGGAGTGGATTAATTAAGGAACAGGTCCAGGAAAGGGCCTTGGTTAAGGGAACAAGGGATGCAACAAGCAGTGTTTTTTTGTTTTGTTTTGTTTTTCTGTATGAAACTTGGAAACTTGGTGTATTCTCCTACCTACCAGCGTATATAGGCAGCTACGCTCTCCCCTGGAATATGTCATGACAAAATTGAAGACACGAGGCTAGACATTTTATAAGTCTCAGTTAAAAAACGCTGACCAATCGTTATGTTGATGCCTGTCCTTTGAACATTACCGAGGCGCGACACCTGACTTCAAGCCAATCAATGTTACCGTTACGCGACCGCGAGATTCTTTTGATGTACATCAAAGGATGAAACTAGTCTTCTTGTCTCATCCACAAGGTGCTATGACATATTCCAGGGCCCGAGAGCTTAAGTGAACGTGGCTCAAGAGGATGGGTATTGTTGTATACTCCTAAAATATATTCCAACTAGATTATATATAGTTTGTTAGCCTACACGACTTCGAGTTCTGTTAAGTCATTTGATTTATTTAAATTACATTTTACTGCTGTTGATTAATGCAGTTTGCCCTTTGCTTTCGTTTAACGTAGTGTAAACAGAGTTTAAACACGATGCCTCCAGAAAATACACCCGTTCGGTTTCTGTCAGAAAGACAAGTCACGTGACATAGTGTTGTCACAAAGACATGTAACCCAATACAGTGCTGTCAGAATGGCGTGTCACGTGATAGAGTGTTGTCAGTATGACATGTCATGTGATGAAGAGAGATCAGAAAGGCATGTCACGTGATACAGTGAGGTCAGAAAGGCATGTCACGTGATAAAATGCTGTCAAAATAGCATGTCACGTGATACAGTGCCGTCAGTACGACATGTCATGTGATACAGTGAGGTCAGAAAGACCTGGAACTATATTGAATCAAGATCTTAGTCGATGTAGAATCGGGCCAACGATTGGTGTAAGAAATATTAATGTTATAGTTAACAAATAAAACCAAGATCATAATACATTGTACTACGATACTCTGGTACATGTTAGAAGCTAATTCGAAGAATGCCGTTTGTTCCTGATTTTAATAAGATTGCTTTATTCCTCAGCAAAAAAAGGTTTTTTTTATTAAGCGAACTCAAAGAGTATAATTATAATAATAACACAGCGCCACCTTGCTTTAACTTGTCTGTCTAAATTGTGTTTTGCCCGTGATATCGTTAAAACTGCGCATATCACCTTCAACGACTTTGGTTTGTACTTGGGCACTGATTTCTGTGTGTGTGTGTGGTTTTCTGGTCACGCGACCCCTGTCATCGTGCCCCTTTTCTGACCTCACGCGCAGGTCCCTCCTCCGTCTGCCCTGTCATCACGTCACTGTTTGAGTACGCTAGGGTACAAAGTGTTTGTCTTTTTCACTCATGCGGGAAATTTGAAATCTGAGCTACATCCTCCACGTGGGAGCAGACAGACTCTGACGTAGGAAGATATATGTACTACCTCCGAAGTAGATTATCTAAGTCCGTGGTACTACTAACTAATATTCACGATACGGGTTTCATTCAAAAAGTTAATATCTCTCATGATTTTAAAATATATAGTTTGAACTCAAGTAACCAGCCTCTCTCCGGAAAAAATGTAAAATTGTGACGATTTTGTCACTGGATTTCTCGTCCACTACACCATGTTTTAAGTCATCTCGTCACAGATGTCTACATTGGACGACTTGGTAACTGCCATCTGGTCCACTGGACGATTTTGTCAGATGCCTATGAATTTACACCAATGATAATTTTAGCCATGGTCGAAAAAAAAGAATGTATTAAATTAATATATAATAGAGATGAAATAAACAAAATCTAATCACCAAACGTGTTCTGAGTGTAAAACATTCTGCGGGGCCAGATCTGAATTCGAACCCTGGAGTTCAGATTATTATACCATTGCTGAAACTGATATAGAGCTACCTGACAATGGAGGTGTATGCAATCGGAAGTTAAGGGGGCCACTGTATATAGGGAAACGGCAGTACAGTGGGAAAGGGATCCTTAACAAGAATGTTTGGTACACTTGTACTCGGAGCATTTCTTGACTTCCATGTGGTAATGTTCAACCCTTCAACTTCAACTTCAAGACTTTGACTAAAAACATACTTTGTGGCCAATATACTTACAAACTAACAATGTGACCAGACGAGTAGATTCTCACAGCAGAATACCGTCTTAAATTAACGGTTTTACGTCATAGCAAGTAAAACTCTCCCGATCCTGGATATTCTTATCGTCCATGGAGTATCAGATATAAATTCCTCAAACTCCGGAAGCTATTTCTGATTTTTATTTAGCATATCTTATTATCCGGATTTTTTCGCAAACTCGTCCGGATTTTCGATTTATTGTTGTCGTTTTATATCTGATCACTATTGCTTTGAGATACAGTACTGATTAAAAATATATATACTGTATATACTTAGTATAAAAAAATAAAAAATAAAAATATGTTCCAACTTTTTCAGCTCCTTGATGAAGATGTTTTAACATCACAGACCCCGATACCAATGTCTAAGCACTTTTGCATAAAGTATACATCGTTGCTTCTAGGCGTTCATTAAAGTTATCGATTTATTTTTGGAGAAAAAACCCCAAAGAGTTTATTGATTTAATAAAATACACGATTGCTAAATGGTAAAATACACAAAACAAAGTGATAATATTGCAAATTTAACGAGTCAATGTTATATATTTATCATTTGTGGACTGTTGTTGAGGTGAATATGTGGTTATATAGACCTCAGAAAGCGATATTAACCGAGATGAAGTCGAGTTCAATTGTTACTTGTAAGGTTCATATCATTACAAATACACCGAAATGAAAGTCCTGAATTGTTAAATTGGATATTGAATTAGGATGTTTTATCGTTAAACAAGATAGAAATAGGTGATATCGTTGAGAGAAACACTTATATCTAATAAGAGAGCATTGTGATTCTTACATTTGAAGAGACGCCATACGAAGAATATTTTAAGCTGCTGTTTCCGAAAATAGTTCTGTCAAGATAAAATCCCAATTCAATGCCAAGCACGTGCTTTTGATGCAACCAATGAGGAAGTAGGAAAAGCACGTGATAAGAACACAACGATTATATAATTTTTTTTTTCAAGTCATCTACATGTCTTCTTCATCTTCAATGGAAAGAAGTAACTGAGGCTGATATCGCTAGGTAAAACAACATATGTTCGTAAAGAATCAAAGAATGCGGCAAGGATAATAGACAGCTTTTTAGACTCACCAAAAACCTAATGGGACAGAAAGGTGAAATTATCCTACCAAGCTGTAATTCTGTAAAAGACTTAGCAAGCAAGTTCAGTGAATACTTTCTGAATAAAATCAGCTCAATCAGGAAAAATATTGCCGAAGTGAACACCTCTGCTGACATTGACATCTCTGTCATGACTGCTGACATTGCATTTGATGGGGAACCATTGTCAAAGCTCTCACCAACAACCCAGGACGAGTTGCATACTATCATGACCTCGCAATCAAAGTCATGTGAGCTTGATCCACTGTCTACTGACCTATTAAAGCAATGTATTGAAGCACTGCCTCCTTTGATTACCTCAATCATGAACAAATCATTGGCTGAGTCAAAGGTTCCATTGTGTTTCAAGAAGGCACATGTCAGACCATCGTTAAAGAAGCCTGGAATGGATAAGGAGGAAAAACTACCGCCCAGTTTCAAATCTGCCTTTTCTGTCTAAGATCTTGGAGAAGGTTGCGTCCCGGCGTTTAGAGGTTCATCTCCATGCAAACAGTCTCCATGACAACATGCAATCGGCCTACCGCATGGGACACTCTACTGAGACGGCCCTCCTACGTGTGCATAATGACATCGCTTCTGAATTGGATAACAAGTGCAGAGCGGTGCTTGTCATGATCGACTTGTCAGCTGCATTTGACGTCATCGACCATGTCATACTTTATAAACGTCTGGAATACTCTTATGGAGTGACTGATACCGCACTATGCTTGATACAGTCTTACCTGAGTGAACGACGACAGTGTGTTGCCATCGGATCTTCCACCTCACATGACAAAGTACTAGATTTCGGGGTTCCTGAAGGGTCGGTGTAAGAACCACGAAAATATTGTATGTACTCCAAACCGATTGGAGAGATTTGTCGTCGCCATAGCCTTCGCTATCATTGCTATGCCGATGACACACAAATTTGCATGGTCATCAAACCACAGGACAGTTGGAATACCGTCTCAGAAAGTCTGGAAGCTTGTTTGACAGATATCAATATCTGGATGAACGCCAACATGCTTAAGCTTAATCAGGGAAAGACGGAACTAATCGTCTTTTCCCGAAAGTGTCAGCAAACAATGGCTCTCCAGCTCAAGGTCGGTGCCAGAACTATTGAGACTGTTCCAGCTGTTAAAAACCTAGGGGTATACTTTGATAGTTTACTGAACATGGAGAAACAGGTGAACGCTATTGCCAAATCCTGTTACTACCAGATCAGGAACATCGGCTAGTTAATCGTACTCGAAAGAGAGAGCACATCACACCTGTGCTTTAATCGTTGCACTGGTTACCTGTACGATACAGGTCGCAGTACAAAATTCTGGTGTACACATACAAGGCACTGAATGGAAAAGCTCCTCAGTACTTACAGGGGCTTGTTACCTTGTATCAGCCGTTACGATCACTGCGGTCGGAGTCAGAATCTTTGTTGTGTGTCCAAAAATCTCGTACTGTGACCTACGTAAACAGATGCTTTGGGCGGGTTTCGGCTACGCTGTGGAATGGCTTACCATCTGCAATTAGAAAGTCAAATACCCTGGCCAAGTTCAAGAGGGACATCAAAACTCACCTCTTCACGTCTGCATTTAAGAATCTTTGCAAAGACGTTATGTAAATACGACCCTTTTATTTGTTCAATTATGTGCACAATGCTTGCTTAAATGTATAAAAGTGCTTGTAAGCCTTTGTTTTTTGTTTACACAATTATAACCATTACTATTATCCATATGTTGTAAAGCGCTTAAATGTAATTTTACAAATTATATAGGGCGCTATATAAATGTTGTATATTATTATTATTATGAATCCCAATCGGGAACCGTCGGCACCTTCCTTAAACGAGAGGTATTTTCTCTTTTACGGAAAGTGCCGACGGTTCCCGATTGCATGAAACCAACTACTGAAGAGTTTCCTTGTGACTTGTCGAGATTTTCACGTCATACACAATTGTCCAGGAACATAGGCAGACATTGAGTATATATCGTGGTATTTGCGTGGTATATGTACTACAAAATACATGTTTTCAACGTGATCTCACAAGCACTGTATTTAAGTATATCACTTCAAGGAGATAGCCGTCTGTGTGATGGGAAATGACCACAATGTTAAGGAATGTGTTGTGACTAGTGTTAAGTGTTCGCCCTCCCCCGCCAATTAAGGAGGCTTGTGATTTCAATAAAACAAAGTCTTATGCTACTTCCGGTTACAAGTAGCCGCTGGTCACCCTGACCCCGCGCGCCTCTCATCGAAAGTATCCTCTACAATTACACCCACTATATGTATACAAAGTGATGTATATAGTGAAATAACTGAGGCCTGTTGTCCCTGTAAATGGTTTCAGTTGCTGAATGACGCATGACATTTTCTCATGTCCAACTTTCTGCTTAGCTATGGACAAAAATGTTCTTTTTCTTACGTGTCCGATTGATGCAAACATTTCAAAATACAAAACGTGTTCCTCATTAGTCGGACACGTCAGAAAAAGAACATTTGTATCCATAGCTAAGCAAAAAGTTGGACTCGAGAAAATGTCCAGCTCATAACATATGGAAAGAGTATCAGTCAGATGGAGAGAAAGTGGAGAATTGAAAGCGAAGGAGTGGAACGGATGTGGATAGTGGGTAGACAATATACCTGACCGAAAGGGGGAGGAGAGGGGAGGGGATGGGGAGTATTGTGATGGGAAGCTAACATATTTGGAATCAACCATATTTGGAAGAGGATAGAAATAGACGTATTCACCACTACAACTTTTTTTTTCATTTTAAATACATAAAGTAATCGGTGTTACCAATAAAAGAAAAATTATCTGATGCAATAAAAGCAATGAAAATATTCATACTACGTACATTTCCTTAGTGGGAAAATATACCTGGGTAGGTCCTAGATTAAAGCCATGAACATTTGCATGTCAGAAATGCCCGAGTGGTGAATCCCAATGAAATACGATATCGGAAATCCACGAAATCTCCCCGACAAAAACGGAATAGCTATGTTTGGTGGCATGACATGAACATTTTCCTCGTTGTCCCAACTACACAGATGGAAAAATGAAAATTTGAAGATTTTATGTAACATGTTAATTGAATTCTGATGGAACTGTAGAACTAAAAGGTTGAAGTTTACCTGTACTTTCAGATTTTGTTTTGCGAAGGATCAACAATGAAATTCACATTTTAAACCACGCCCACTGAAAGTATCTTTTCAGCTAATCAGTTTCTCTGGAATCTTATTGCCATCTCGAGCATGCGCGTACATACGTCTAGCATGCGCATTCATATCCCATTGTTGGGAAAGACGGCAGACATATTGAAAAGTTTAGAGCAGTTGAAATTTGAAAGAAGAAAACCGACCACTATTCGTGAAAAAGAGGAGCAAACAGGTAAAACACCAGAGAAAAGTCTCAACTGAGGGTTTCAAAAAAAATGTTCGGTCGTTTTGTCGATAACACAATTGATAGAATCCGCGTTTATTGTTTTTTCTTAAACTGTTCCAGAACGGTTTTGAGAAAAATATTTTCAAACTTTATTTAATAAAAACGGCTAACGTAAGAGGAAACACGTCGAAAGATAACCCTTCAACATGCTCAATACCTATTAACTCTTTAACTGTTTCAGTACGGTTTCAGTGACTATTTACGTTCGGTAAACGGATTTGTTCATGAGAGCAGTGCTATTGACGTCCTGCTAAGGAATGGGTCCGTTTGAAATAAACAAAGTAAAATGACACGAAGAAATGTAATTCGTTTTCTCTCTGGGTCTTTACATCAGTAAAGATTTGCCTCAATAAACCACGGAAGGAGATAAGATCCTGGTCCGATAAAAAACCCATTGTGTTTATTGTTCTTGAATATAAACTCTTAGGGTCCTAACTGTTTCCATATACGGTTTCACAAGACTTGTATCCGGCCAATATCCAACACGTCCGGTAACATTGGGTTTCGACTACAACAGTGGTCGTCTGCTACAATAGATATGTGTATAATGTCCTGTCGACGTTTTTCAGATTTTATTTCCCATTTCCCCAGCAGCGTTATCGACATCGGAACTGCATGTCGACAATGGCTTCACGCAATCCGTTTGAAACCTACATAGTGTAAATAGACATGAAGAAATAAATTTCATTTAACCCCATGATGTCAAATCAATAAAACTTTGCTTCGTGTTTATTGTTCTTGAATATAATCTCTCTGGGTCCCAACTGTTTTCGNGTATTGAAAGAAACATCCTTTTTCAGCGAGTAAATGATTTGAGTTTAGAGGTACCATGTGATTTAGATTTGCTTTTATTTGGAAATGAAGATTTGTCGCTTGATACAAATTCGGAAGTCTTTTTATACGTTCATAATTTCATTAAATCTAGCAAAAGATTTTAAAGAAAAGTGCACAACGCTATATATTTAATTGTTTTAATTTCATTATCCGATGTTACTGTAGTATTGTGCTATCACTTATTCAACTGCTAAGGTAACATTGTTGGCCCAGCTGGTATTATTAAGATGAAAGACTACGGAAACGAAGAGGATCTGCGTGGTTGCGGAAGAGGAAAGTTTTTCAGGATTGAGATGAACAATTTGTAGTGCGTAATGAATGTGTTTATAGTCCAACTGGGTCAACATTGTTATAAGCTTGATAAGTTTGTTATATAACATTGTTATAAGTTTGTTATCTTAATCTATAGTTTTAATCATGAAATGAGTCAGACTAAAATATCTCTCTCTCCCTCCTCCTCCTCCTCCTCTCTCTCTCTCTCTCTCTCTCTCTCTCTCTCTCTATCTCTCTCTCTCTCTCTCTAAAGTATGTGTTTGTGGTAAATTAATTTATGAAGTATTAGAAATTGCATTATATTTATATGTTGTAAACCATTATGGAAAGCGCGTTTATAAGTTGCAATAACTTGTGTCCAGTCCTTTTGTAATTATATTGCAATAAAATATGTTTAAACTAAACGGTTTCCGTTCGGTATCACAAGATTTGTATCTCGTCAATATCCAACATGTCCTATAACATTGGGTTTCGACCCCAATGGTGATCGTCTGCTAAAATAGGGATGCGCGTCTTGTGATCAAACTGTACTGAAACAGTTCCGTTTTCAATACGTGTCTGTCGGAGTTTTGCGGAGCGTCAAGTAAATGGAAACGGGAAGACAACGGCAGGGCTGAGACGATCAACAAAGGTTAGTAATCGTTTAAATATTCGATGACTGATGCTTGTAATCTGATGCAAAGTATATTACTTATAATTAGGGAAGGATTCCACTTAAATCATTGGTGAATCATTGAGGAATGACGGTACTCGACCGACCGACGGCTTGTTTTCATGTGTGTTTTTCTGGTTTCGTTATGTAATTCCGTTTGAAACCAACATCGTCACGCAGAATGAACGAATATCAGAAAGAACAATGTATATCATTTTTCTCCAGCTGTCTGTTTAGTAAAACTATAGGTTGATCGTTACATTTCAATGTATTTGAAAGATACTAATTGGAATACATTATAGTGTAATACTATATATTCTGCCCAAAGTGGCCATGCTTTGATGGGTCGCCTGTATAAGGAATCAAGCACAATGTCAAACCTGCGTATGGCGGCATATTTCTGCCATCGACTTCCGACTGCCGAGTCACTTATCTCGACATAACGTTTAAAATATATCGACATAACCTAAGAATGTGTCGCAATAACGTTTAAATTATGTCGACATTTTTTTTTTTTTACATTTTCCGTAACTCGCAAGTCGATTGGAGAAATATATCACCATACCATACTGAAGTTAAAATGATATCTGATGCTATTTCATTTATGAGTTTTAGTCTGAAAATATTTACTAGACAAGGAAACAAACAACTTACATACAGCAAATACGTCAAAAGGGACAGCACCATGTAGTATTTTAGCGATTTACAACACGAAAAGTTCGTCCACATTACGACATGTTAAGTGTATCGAAAGAATAAGAAGAATGAAATGGATAACAGATACAGGGAAATAATGGCGGGAAAGAAGACGTGCTAATGGTTCCTTTAATCTTTATCTGCCTCGGTCGTATCTCGGACTTGGCAATGAGTATATCTGGACATCAGCGTCCAGCGAAGAACATAATTGACCAGCAGCAGTGTTATCATCGACCGCCAATCAGCTTAACTGACCACCGGTCAGACAGCAGATAGTGGTCATTAGCTCGCGCTACTCCTCGTGTGTTTTGGCTGTTGCCGGACAGAACATATGGCACCCTTTGAAAGCTCATTTACAGATTTGTATTTGTGATGTGCCGAAGTGTTTTTGTTTAGCGGACCACTTATAATAACAAAATACGTCAAAACAGAAACATATCGGTTTTGATTTACTTTCTCGATTGGAGGATGACCAAAAATAATGTGGTGTTAGGGAAGTCGATTCGGGTTGTACTGATTGACATGTGAAATTGAGTTTGAGAGATAAAAAAAATGCTCTGACCGTCATGAAGAGTACTTACTAAAGTATAAGAATTTGATGTGATCATATATGCACCGGTTAACCTCACTGACCTGACAGTGCAGTGTCATTAACCTTCTAAACGTATATTTGGTGATTATTTCTACATCCGCAGATCTTATGTTAATTATTTTAATCGGGGACACTCGAAATTTTACCTTCGATGGCGACAGTAGTAGCGGTTTATCATTTGGCTTCCAAGGGGACTAGAAAGTTACTCTACGACAGCTGACAAAACTCATAATATTCAGCTTTCATAATTAATTCTGTCCTTTTGGCCCAGGTCAGAGCCCTATGTATAATGTAAGGTAACACTTTTTCATGATAATATCGGCGTAAATTTCACCGTCTATTATAACACTGACACATGTCCCACAAGTTTCCTTTACAAAATACCGGTTGGTCTATAGCCCATTAAATGGACGTATGCACGTATATGATACCTTGCCTCCTTTAAGCGGACAACCACATTCACACAAGAAAGATTGAATCAGCATTAAAAAAGCAAACACCGTGGACGATAAAACCCTCTCTAATAACGCCCTGACCTCCACTTTCTGTTTCTGTTGCAATCTCATTTGGCGCCATTGTTTTGCAAAGTGTTATTGGTCTCCTCGTAAACCTCTTTTAGCCGAAATGGGGTTGGTATTCTTAAAATAATACAATTGTTTCTCTGATCATGGTCAAGTTTTCTAATTTTCAACTTAGTATCTCTCATGTCATGTCTAAGTGACCAAATTGTGACGTCATAAATGAATAATCTGTGATGCCACAAAAAATGAGGCCTTTTTTTTTTAGTTACTTGATATGACAAATATATGTCATTGACTTTTCAGGACGCAGGAGCCATGCAGAGAGCGTAAGTGAGCGAAACCTCTTGAGTATCGAGGATGACAGGTCATTTAATTACTTCTCAACACGTTTTCCATTATTATGAAACATATCAAGAAGTTTTTACTTCAGCGAGGCTATAGAAACGTTGGAAGGGGTTCATAAATCTCATTTCAAGGAAAACGACTAAGAAACTTTTTATCACATTATCAAGATGTATGCAAATTGCACGGATTTTTTTTCGATGACAAACATCAAGTCGTCATGGAAAAAGTGTTACCTTACAAGTATCCTAACTTGTATAAAACATCTCAAAGTTAAGGAAAATCTCAAGCAATGTATTGTCATCTCTAGAGTTGAGATGTTTTATACAAGTGGGCCCGTCGCCATCTTGACGTATGTCATGTCTGTCGTCATCGTCGCCATCTTGACGTACGTCATGTCTGTAGTCCAAGTCGCCATCTTGACGAACGTCATGTCTGTTGTCATAGACACCATCTTGACCTATGTATGTCATGTCTGTCGTCTTTCATTCGACGTGACGTCATGATGCCATGTTATCATATTTATTGACTCAATTCAATGAGTTACTTTTTATTATGACGTGAAAATGAAGGGCTAATGTTATGTACACATATCAATTTGCCCAAAATATGACATGGATTTGTTTCCCACTACATAACACGGAAATTATGTGATACATGTTTCCATTTTTTTCACCCGGTTTAAAGCAAGTTAACTACACAGTACACCGTCCGAGATTAATATCAAAAAGGTTAACGATAGGCAAGGAATAATAAGTACTTGGATAATAACAGGTAAGGCCCTTTAATAAAACCACAAACAGATCAGCTGATCGGCTGTACGTAATCGGGATTACCTGTAGGTTTACCTGCAAGATAAAAAAAAATCTCATTGATTGATAGCAGTACGTGTGCACGTCGGTTTCCTAACTATCAAGACGCTGTTTCTCCAACATGTTCTTACTCTCCAGAAAATATATTCGTCACCCCTCCGAAATGTGGGAAATTCCCGGCTGTTCCAACAAGTAAACACACGACCATTGTATTCTTATAAGTGTTATGCACTATTAAGCTACATAAAAAAGCCAGTGTTTAAAAAGTCTTTTTCTGACTAAGAATATTTTAACACAGTAAGTACCTGAGGTTTAGAGGTAAAACTATAAAACGGCCTAGTTATTTATAGCCGCTGTGATTGACACAGAACAGACGAACAGGGGGCGGGCGGTATGCTAACGAAACCGACGAGTATACACAGGGTACCGGAGTCACTCAGCTCGAACGAAAGTCACTTCACTTGCAGACTACACGTCCATAGGGGAGAAACACGGCTGTATTTCCTTGGATAGACAGCAACCAGTTTCTCTCGGGAGGGGAAGTTTGTGGTTGTTTTAGATCTTTTTTTTTGGAGTTGTTTAAAACAAAACCCCATGATTGTGGAAAAAGTGTGAATTTTACAGAAAAAGCACCTGTCTTCCTTGGTACCGTAAAAGGTACCCTGGATTCCTTTCCTCCGAAATCCAGGAAAATGGTACTTCCGAAACCATCCCCTCCTCAAAAGTGTATATGGACTATTTTAATTATTCTGATTCTTTGGAATGGAATAGTTTTAGCAGATACGGTAAGTGTGTTTCATTGTTACAAAACTGTGTGTGTGTTGTATATATAACTGTATAATAATACACACTGTGTACATATATAATAATAATATTTTGCTGAGCCGAGTTTACAAAGTTGCTGCGTTCGCGGAAAGTAGGATCGGGGCGGTGGATGTGTCTAAGTTGGAAGCAGTTATGGAATAGGATGGAATAGTAATGTGTGTAAATGTGTACTAACATATGTCAAACGTTAGAAGTGACTTAAGCTGGGGAGTGTGCTCTCTTATCATTGTCGCCCGTACACACGCTGATTTCGTCTGCTGAAACATACGCTATAATATTATTGCCCTATAGTCTGTTTCAAATAAATAATTATATTTTTTTTTGTGGGAAAAATAATGTCTGTAATAAAATAGTTCACAGAAAAGTAGTTTATTTGTTTTATATGTAAAACAAAAAACACTGTAAGAGTGTTTACAGTTTACTTATATAATAAGTAAAAAAAATAAGGTGCAATGTTATTTCTAATTAACATATATTTTCTTGATTCAACACATACATATAAGATATGTGAAATTTTAATTAAAAAAATTAACCATGAGATACAATGCCATACTTGAGGTAATTTTGAAGATGGGTTTCATAATTTTACATTTTTATTGCAGCAAATAAAAATTGCTTGTAAAATTGATCTGCGCTTTAAAAATGTCCTTCCTTTGTGATAGAAGTTGTCAGGATTTTATGATTCTGCCATAAATTATGTTTACTACACACAGAAATGTTTCTGACACCAGTCAACAACAGTATCAATTACTGACTTATCTTCAGTATATTAATGAGCTAATTCTAAATGTCTACTCCACATAACCTGGGACCCTACACCGGTGAAATAGAACATTCCATAATATTCATGTTTTACCTGGTGTATCCTTGGAAGATAAGAGTCGACATAGCCCACTCCCCCCCCCCCCCCCCCCCCCCCCCCACAAGCTTAAACCTTCCCCAATTCTTCACTCTATTCCAAAATAATCCTGCCTTATGATAAGTTATCTCAACATGATATAATACTGTATTTGACCCAAATCACTCCCTCCCTTATATTGCTTATTGCCCAAATCTACAACCTCAGTAAAACCCCTCACCTTACACATACTTTGATTTCTCTGGCCCTGATATATTCCCTCCCCATCATGTGTCTTTCACACCCTTATCCTGCCCCTTCCCAATGATATAACCCCTTACCTTCCCCTTCCTCAGCATATAACCCTTAGCCTGTAACCCTGTCTATAATCTGTGACTCATCACCTGGTTCCCTGTACATCCACGACCCTACCTCCAAACTTCTCTACCTCCCATTATATGACTCTGTCCCTCTAATATGACCCCCCCCCCCCTCCCCCTTCTATTCTTCTCGTTTTTATGGTCTATTGTTCCACCCCATTAAATTACATCCTCATCTCTTTCACAGTACCTGGATATACCCCTTACCTGTTAATTGACCAGGTTTGTTAGTCTGTTATCTGAGTCAACAAGTTAATTACCAGGTACACTTGGTGATAGGTGACCTTGGTTGCTGTGACATAATATAGGTGTGGTCAGCCTTATATAAAACAGCCCCAGGAGACTGACCATTGTGTTTGTTGTTTACCTGACTTATGACCACCTTTCACCTGAGTTTGCTGTTGTAATAAATGGATTACTACAAAAGGTGTATGCAAACTTGTTAATTCATCACTGTTGACTGTCACTACCTACCAATTAGTTGATTATACAGACAAGATATGCTTACACATACCTTTTACCTGCAGAATACAGGTACTCGAATGTGACCTACAGGTTGTAGGATACCTGATTACTGCTATATGGATTTCAATCTCTCGGGAGCCGACACATTTATGATGTTGTGTCAAAAAGCATATAACTTTCACTTTAGTGCTTTGTTAATGGGATGTTTACCAATAACTGGGACTTAATCACTTTTAGTATGCATGGTATTTACCTTTTGCTTAAAGCAGAAGGGTTTTAATATACAGAGGTTTGTTTCTTGACAACTACCAGCTACATACCATCAACTAGAGTGAAAATGTTCACAATTCATTTAAACGTCTTACAGTGTGCTTGGAATTGCAGCCATTTTATGCGTCGATATATACTGTCTGAAATAGTTTTAAGCTGAAAAATTAGTTTAGATGATTTATGTCTATTCATTTGTAGCAGAACGGTATAGACAGGGTCGATCTTTGGCAACCGAAAAGCTTAGTTGGTAGAGCGTCGATCTAGAGCTCGGAGGGTCCCTGTTCGAACCCCGGTCTGGCCGTTGCATTTCTCTTATATCAGACATGTACTTGACCTAAGCATAAAAAATACAATTTTATATATATTTTTTCCAATCATGCCATATTTAATATCAATTTCTAATCAAAATGTGAGAAAATTAAATGTATATCCATGCAATGGCAGGGATCTGGTTCCTTAATTATTGTGCTATTTTTTTCCAGTGAATACATAAATAGCATTCTTTTGGACAGTCTCTTAGTAGCCAGTTTCTCTTCATAATGTGTCTGCAGTGTCTCTTGTTGTAAGTTGTGTATTTTCATTATAAACAATCGGTCGGAGATGCAGAGAAGCAGTGATTGATGAAGCCAAGAGTATGATTACAAAGGTACGATAAATATAGAGAGGGGAGAAATAAGGAGAAAGAGGGTGGAGAAGATACAAGATGGCAGATAGTTTGAAGGTTATAGATACGACAGATATATATATATAAACCAATAAACATATACCACTCCTGGACACAATTGTGTATGCCGCCAACCCTTGTTTAATCATTACCTGGAGCTCACAAGTACAACACAAATCAAGCACCGCAAGCTAATTATTGACGATGCTATATATGTTTATTGGCGTTAAATGTCCTTGCAACTGCCAGGGTCATATGGCGAAGGGTGTCTAGGGAGATACCGCTGAATAAAAAGAGAGCGTAGGTGAGCGTAACCCCTGGATATCGAGGATGAGGTACATGTATTTCAGGTGGTGTAATGGTGGCAGCAGACCAGTTTTGGTCGCTTTACATTAAGTCTCATTCCCCTAAACACCATAACAGGAAAACTAAGCCTGGATTCTGTAGGTGTGCAGGTCCTATTATACTGCATGCTTAATATGTAATAATGATATTATATCCCTATTACACTTACAGTAACATACAGTAAGATACAGCAGGTCTGTTTGGGTTTCTTCAATGTCCCTAAAGCAGAAGTCACAGAAGAACCCCCCCCCACCCCTCATTCTAGAAGACC